>NC_072426.2:47355925-47659907 GCF_028878055.3 Symphalangus syndactylus | reverse complement strand
CATATGCAGAAGATTGAAACTGGGTCCCTTCCTTACACCATATACAAAAATCAATTCAAGATGGATTAAAGACTTAAATGTAAAACCCAAAACTATAAGACAATCTAGGCAATATGATTCAGGATATAGGCACAGGCAAAGATTTTATGATGAAGACACCAACAGCAACTGCAACAAAGGCCAAAGTTGACAAGCAGGATTTAATTAAACAAAAGAGCTTCTGCACAGCAAAAGAAACTATTATCAAAGTAAACAGACAACCTACAGAATGAGAATCCATTTTTGCAGCAAAATATGCATCTGACAAAGGTCTAACATCCAGCATGTATAAGGAACTTAGATAAATTATAAGAAAAAAACATAAAAATAAACAAATGGCATGAACACACACTTTTCAAAATAAGACATACATGTGGCCAACAATCATATTTTTAAAAGCTCACATCAGTGATCATTAGAAAAATGCAAATAAAAACCACAATGAGATATCATCTCACATCAGTCAGAATGCCTGTTATTAAAAAGTTAGAAAATAAGATACTGGCAAGGTTGTGGAGAAAATGGGATGCTTATACACTGTTGGTGGGAGTATAAGTTAATTCACCCATTGTGGAAGACAGTGTGGCAATTCCTCAAACACCTAAAGACAGAAATACCATTTGATCCAGCAATCCCATGACTGGGTATATACCCACCTATTACAAAGACACATGATGCACATATACATTCATTGCAGCATTATTCACAATAGTGAAGACATGAAATCAACCTAAATGCCCATCAATTATTATTGGTTAACTGCTTAAAGAAAATGCGGTATTAATATATATACACCATGGAATACTATGTAGCCATAAAAAAGAACAAGATCATGTCCTCTGTAGGCACGTGGATGGAGCTGGAGGCCATTATGCCTAGCAAATTAACATAGGAACAGAAAACCAAGTACTGCATGTTTCACTTATAAGTGGGAGCTAAATAATGAGAACACATGGACACATAGAGGGGAACAACACACTCTGTGGCCTTTCAGAGGGTGGAGGGTAAGAGGAGGGAAAGGGTCAGGAAAAATAAATAATGGGTACTAGGCTTAATACCTGAGTGATAAAATTATGTGTACAACAAACTCCCATGACACAAGTTTACCTATGTAACAAACCTACAAACCTACACTTGTACCTCTGAACCTAAAATAATTTTTTTAAAAAGGGGGAATATAGAATGTCTTATGGAGCCTAAATTCAGGAATATGATTGGATTTGAGATGGCAAAACCCAAGGAGACAAATGTTCTAAGGACTTTTTCTCTCTCTCTCCTTCCCACTTTAATCTTCTTTTTCTTGGTAAAAAAAAGCCAGCCTCCTTTCACTCCTATATGGCAAGAAAGGCTATTAACAGTTCTTGCATGTTATAATTCACCCAAAAACCAGGCACACAAGCAAGATTGGCCCAATTTTCTTTCAGTTTCAAATTCAAAAATCTCGGAGAAAAGACTCATTGGCTCTTCTGGGTCCAGTTCTTTCTCAGGCAAAGTAGCAGAAGCAAGATCACACTGTAACATGGCTGCCCTTTGCAAGCAAGAAGTAATCCGGCAAACTTAGAGATTGCTATGCGAACATAGAAAATGCTGCTTTACTATAAGCCTTTCTTAGAGAGGCACAAAGCATACTGGCAAAATTAAAGCAATCAAAATCCTAAGATTAACTGTTTAAATTCATGTTCCACAACAAATTTAATAAATTTTCAAAAAACTATCTACTCACACACACACATATATGTGTGTGTGCACAGTTATATGTATATATTTATTTATTTATATTTTTATATATAATACATTTGAATGGATAAATAATATATACAATGCATTTTAAAAGCTTTCCCTGGAAATTAATTTGTGTCAGTATTCCAACTGAATTTACTTTATAACAGTCACTCAGTGGATCATTAACATTATAAAACAGCTTGTATGCTTTCATATTAACACTTTGCATACCCTGGGAACCCAATAAAAAGTGAGTTAACCCTCTGAACATTTTGAAATCTGGAACAACTAGAACACACCACAATCAGGTTTGTTAGACAGAGTCATATCATGAAGAATAACTACTTCACACAAGCAAAACGTCACTGATGTTGTATGTACTTGAATCTTCATAGTGCTCCTCTCTTTCCTTCTATCTTGCCAAGTCTTCAAAAAAAACTGCCACTTCTTATTAATTTGATACAATTATATCATCGATATAGTAGATGAATAAGATGTTCTCTGAAATGTCCAGACAATGCAGATCTTTGGACTATATTACAACAAAGATTGGGAGAGTTAACATGGCCCTGGGGAAAGCTTAGAATTATATGCTGTTGTCCAAGAATGCAAACGATCTCTGATCATCCTTCTTGTTTATGGTCTTGGGAAAGTAGTAATCCGGCAAACTTAGAGATTGCTATGCGAACATAGAAAATGCTGCTTTACTATAAGCCTTTCTTAGAGAGGCACAAAGCATACTGGCAAAATTAAAGCAATCAAAATCCTAAGATTAACTGTTTAAATTCATGTTCCACAACAAATTTAATAAATTTTCAAAAAACTATCTACTCACACACACACATATATGTGTGTGCACAGTTATATGTATATATTTATTTATTTATATTTTTATATATAAAAAGTAATGTAGTTTAGTTTTATCTTCTATAAAATAAGAATTTAAAATAGTACCATTTCCTGATTTGCTATACACATTAACAAAATTTCATTGATATAAAATAGGAGGCAATTTTTTTCCTCTTTATGCAGGAATTCGTTGTGTAATATAAAATGTCTAGCAGGGCTTCTGATGAAGAGTAAGCACCGCAATATTAACTTTGAAAATTAGGTAATACCAAACATTGTCAATGTTCTTTATTGTCTTATTTATAAACATGTTTGCTTTTTTAATTTCCAGACAAATTGAAGAGATTGGTGTCAGCCCAAAGAGAGGCTTTCTCTCTGTTTGAAGTAATCAAAACAAAGGGCTCTGAACAGAAGGGAGCTACACCTCTTAACAGTCAAAAAGCCTGAGAGGATATTCAATGACCACTCATACCCACTCTTTCCATCCAGTAGGCCATCTTAACTCTGGAACTTTTTGAAGAAACATTTTTCAAAAGCACAAATCACTACTCATATATTTCACACTCAGAGTTTACTGACAGTTTAGGTGCCCAATAGTTAGAGTTATATAATCTGCCTCAATTTTGAAATGATGAGGTTTAAGAATTTTATCATAATCTTCCAACAGCATTTCTCTACTAAATACATTTGACAAGTCAAGGCCCTACTTAATACATTACAAAGACCATAGAAATTAAGTAATCAGCTTCTAATACAAATGCAGAGCATTCAGACTTTCTCACATATTGTAACTGCTAACGTGGAGTCAACTGTTAATGTCACGTCCTCCAGAAGAACATTTAAAAATTCACAAAAACTTGTCCAGTACTTGTTCAGAAAAGGATATTATCTAAATGGAAAGTAATATCATGAGTGTTTGGTTACGTCTCAACTCTACCTGTTAAATATGAGGTCTTGAGAAAGTTAATCACTACTGTCTTTAGTTTCCGCAAATGTAAAGTGACAAGGATATTTATAGGGTTGCTTTCATTGAATGAAAAGACTTATGTAAAGTTACCAACAATACCAAATCTATGGTAACTATGATCATAAATATTAGCTATCATTATGACAGTATAGATTGTTAAAGTTCTATTTTCATTTCTACCGTTATAAACTACGTGGATTTTGTGTCTTTCTCATATTTAAATGATGGCTTATTGAAGATCTGTTCTCCTTATTAGTTTTTATAACTTAACACAACAAATTCCTACATAAGGAAGAAAAAAATTTAACTCCTATTTTATAAATTGAGACAAACATGATACACCATTTATCAAACACCATTAAAAAAAGAAAACAGCTAATCTTTCAATTTACCCAGGAAACCACACACTCCGTTCATAAAGAATTTTCCCTCCCTGTGTTTCTCAGCATAGAAACTACCACAACCAAACTACACATTGGCAGTGGTGAAAAAATCTCCCTCATTCTGTTAGGCTTTGGTGTTTGATTCTTGTTTACATTTTTCAAACAATAGGTCTATAGGTCCTCTGGAGTATTTACCTCTTTCTTGGGACTAAGTTTGGCCTGCCCTGTCTTTATATCACAAGGGCTCCAGTGGGAGGTAAGCAACACTAATTCATGTTAATATTGATGACAAACAGACCATCCTCTGCTTTCCAAAGAGTGAACACATGGGACAAACATTCCCTCCTCCTGCCTTTAAAACTCAGAACGAAATCTCATTTTTCCTCCATATTCCCCTGACCATCCCATTGAGATGCTGTTAGGTGAATTGAGCACATTTGTGGAAACTCTAAAGCTGGTTAAGAAATATTTTAACTTCTTTTGTAGCATTCTTGATCTTGGAAGGCTTATCTAAAGCTGATGCATACCCAGGAAAAAAAATCCCATTGTATTTTCTCTTCATGCAAAACAAAAGCAAGCTCTTTAATCTCCTGCCTAGTTCCAGTGAAACCAAGCCAAGAAAATACTTGTCAGTAAAAATTAGTGTGTGAAGGTAGTGTACAGAAAAAAAATAACCTTGTTTCCAATTATACTTTTCAAGGTCTGATCGACAATTAGTGGAAAAGTCAGGATTTCTTTATAGGAACTTTTGACTAAAAGGTAAGTTAAGTTTTTAATAGGTCTGAAAAATTTTTGGAGCAAAAGTCATTGCCGGGTGAGGACATTTTATTAAAATTCTTGAAGAATTTTTCAACTGTGGAAATACTGTATTCAAAAATAAAGTTTTACTGGATCTATTAAAAATAATAAAACCAAAGTAAAACATGGATGCAACATATTAATGATAAGGATACACACAGTAGCATAATAAGGAAGGACTCACTTCATTATAAGCATCCTTTCTTTGATAAATTTCTTTGTATGATTTCCTAGAACCAGTCATATGCATGGTAGATGAATCCCATAATTAATTTAAAATACAATTGCAGGTCCATTCTTACAAAAGGAGTAAATATACCTAAATATATATGAAGATTGAATTATCCTAGGATTTTTCATATTAGACCAATATTTGGTCTTATTTATATCTGGCCAATTTTTGAGTGTATCTATATATACATATATATATACATCTTAATAGGTATTTCTCAAATAAATTATCTTATTTAACCTAAATGCTATTGAAAGGCTGTTTAAAAGTATGGTATCAAGAACCAGATGGCCTGATTTCATCATCTCAGGCCTGTTAATTGCTCATTGTATGACCTTGAACACACAAGCTACTTACCCTCACTGTGCCTCAGTTTTCTCATCTGAAAAACTGGAATAATAGTAATGGGGATAATAATAATAATAAACTACTTTGTAAGATGTTGTGATTATTAAATGTTAAGGTATAAGGTATACATGTAAATTCTCAGTGTAGGGATCAGAAAATCTTAGCTATTATTACTCATGAGGTGAATATTATTTTTGAACTATTATACAAAAGAATTAAAGCTTAATCATTAAGTTACAAAAATTTTTCAGGTATCTATAAAGAAATAAGCATTTTTATTTTCTCCAGTTCAGAGGAATGAGTGTCAGATGGTAGCAAACTGACCCAGTTTGGTGGTTTACAATTATTGGGTTATTTTGAGTACATATTGTTAGCTTTGGCAGGTATCCTTACCTGCAACCTTGCTGTTGAGTAGAATAATGCTGTAAATAAATGTTCAAACCACATCCTGCCACACACATAAACTTTTAACACTTAAAATGCCACAAAAATACTAATACAAACAGTTCTATAAGCTCGATGAAGTACTAGCTCTCTATACTTTTAGGTATTCAACAGGATCCTGCATAAAAGGTTAATACAAGACAGAAAAAGCAAACTCTAGAGGCAGAATTCAGCTACCCCAGTAGGAGTCAGGAAAAAAAAAGCCCTAAGATGAACACACTCATACCAGATGGGTCTGGAATCCTAAACCAAGGAATTAGTCTCAAGAAATGCAGGCTATCAAGTTCACTAAATTCTGAAATCCTGTGCATGCAGGAGCCCCAGATCAATATATCTAGCCAATCCCAGATCCACATCTTGAACATAACTGATTTTGCCAATGAAAGAAACATTTCTACATCCAATGCGCTAATTACCATGCCATCTGGCGTTGATCTGAGATGAAGAGAACTGAACGCTTGCTTGGATTAGACACCTCCAAAGTGTAGGATTTTGATTAGCGTCTTTCAAGTGCTAGCCAACCACGCCTCCCCTCCAGCATGTGCATTCCATATTTGGTTATTGTGAGTTTTAAGTAACCACACCCCACCCCCACTCCACAAATTAAAACTGAGTGCGCACATACACACCACACTGCCTAGGCTGAAGTATTTTAAATTACATACACTGCCATTAAAAGACAGAGAAGGAAGAACAGATCATACATTTTGGTAATACCACGATATCTAATAGACTTTGATACTAAAATACGATAGAATTATTTTTTGAACCTTGACTAAAATTAGTATTAGGCACAGGGATATTGCCTGACTAGAAGTCAGGAATTTGAAGATCTGTGCCCATATTAACTGAAACTCTTAAGTAAACTCATAAGATGTCAGTTTTGAAAAATTTCTAAGGAATGAAAGAATAATATGTTTTGTAGTATGTAATTTAAAATACTCATTTAGATCTACAGTCTCTGACACCTTTTTCTACCTTCTCCTAAAGCATAGGAAGTGATGGAGCATACAGAAGTTAGAGAAAGAATAGCCCCAACTAAAAGTACTCAAAATTAAAATTATTGAAAAACACTATTCATATTTTGCTCCCAAAACCCCATCACCTGTAAGCCAACTATGATCTCTCATTCAAAGTGTCCTTATAAGCATAAATGAAGTCAGTTCAGTGGGGAGTCTTCCTCTTTTCCTTTCTTGCAACTTTTCATTTTTTTGATTTCTCTGACTCCACTCTTTCATGAATATCTACTGTCTCTTCTATGGTTACCCTTCTCAGTCTACTTTTGGAGCTCTGTTTTTTTTTTAATTCACCTTAAATATTCATGTCACCCATTATTTGTCCTCAGTTCAAGTTATTTTCATGCAAGTATATTATATATTTTACCTCTGACCAAGTGGTTCTCAACTGGAATCAACTTTGCCCTTTAGGGTATATTAGTCAATGTCTGGAGACACTGTTGGTTGTCACAACTGTGGAAGAGGTACTACTGGCATTTAGTAGGTAAAGGTCAGGGATGTTGCTAAATATCTTACAGGGCATAGAACAGCCCCCACAATAGCTTCTGAATTATTTGGCCCAAGTGTCACTAGTGCTGAATTCGAAAAATCCTGTTTAACCCATGGCAACCTTGTATCATGAAATAGTATTTACCCCATGTTACAAACAAGAAAATAAGACCTGCAGAACTCAGTACCCAAAATCACCTAGTTAATTAGTGGTGAGACCAGAATTTAAACCCATGTCTAATGTCTAAGGGCATGGAATCTTTAAATTCATGCACTTTCCAATATGGCATGATGTCTCTACCCAAATATTTTATAACTATAATTTTTTAGCTATAAAGATAACTAAATTGTATATGATTTTATTATGTATTGTACAATCATACCCTCCAAAATAAAATAAAGTTGAAAGTAATTTAAAGTAATTAAAGGTCTGTTTTTTGTTTTTTTGAGATGGGGTCTCACCCTGTAACCCAGGCTGGAGTGCAGTGGCATCATCATAGTTCACTGCAACCTCAAACTCCTGGACTCAAGCAATTCTCTTGCCTCAGCCTCCTGGGTAGCTGGGACTACAGGCATGTACTACCATGCCCAGCTAATATTTTTTTTAAGTTTTTTAAAGGTGGAATCTCACAATGCCCAGGCTGGTCTGGAACTCCTGGCCTCAAGCTATCCTCCCATCTCAGCCTCTGGAGTAGCTTGGATTATAGGAGTAAGCCACTGAGTCAGATCAGTTCTTTGCAGATGACTATTATAAATATGTGGCCTCTATTATTTTCTTTTAAACTTTGTTTGGAGATGATATTGTGGTTCTGTATTTCTAGTTAGTTTTATTTATTTCTCATTTACCTAATTCAGCAATAAATTTGTTAATCTACTCAGTTTAAGATTATTTAAATATATATACATTCACATGCATTATCTTTAATTCTCAAAACAATTACTTAAGGTATTATTTCTCCCAGATTACAAATCATAAAACAATTTTTGTTCCAGTGAACTTTATTAGTCTATTGAAAATATTGGGGAGCAAAATGTTAAAACTGCTTCTCTAGATCTTACTGTATCACTAATTGTCCAAGAAGTTTCAAAACAAAAACTCAAATAATACAGATCTATTTTTTTAAAAATGAGAATCTATCACTCTTTGATAGTCATGCCTGTGGAAGGATTTTTTTTTTTATCATGAACAACTGTAAGCTTCTGATTTGCAGTTTTAGTTCCACTAAATTTCAGAGATTATTCAATGGCAAACCACTGATTACCCTGTGACTTTATGTGTACAATGTGCCCTATAAATGAGTACAATTTCTGTAATTAAGGTTAACAGTACTCTTGCTGTAAAGAGTACCACTTTTGAGTCCCAACGTTCACTATTTGCTTAATATACTTTCCTGTTCATAGCTTATAATTTTTCCATCAAAGAAAATAATAAAATAAACTCATGTTTAATAAACACAATATATATGAAACTTCCTGGAATATATGTACTCATTACAAGCTGAGAAAAAGTAGAAATTACATAACATTGCCTTCTATGTTTAGATGCTTTTTCTTAGAAAAGTATTTCTCATTATTTAACTCTAGTTAGTTGCAGAATTAGAAAAATAAATAGAATCATGTGCTATCAGGGAACCTGCCCCTGATAGTCACGTAGGTTCTTTTGTATTTTCCCTAAGCATCAGCCAGTTTGAGAAATAAAGGGACAGAGTACAAAAGAGACAAATTTTAAAGCTGGGCATCCGGGGGAGACATCATATGTCAGTAGGTTCCGTGATGCCCCCCAAGCTGCAAAATAAGTACGTTTTTATTAGGGATTTTCAAAGGGGAGGGAGTGTACGAATAGGGTGTGTGTCACAAAGATCATGTACTTCACAAGATAACAGAATATCATGAGGCAAATGGAGGCAGGGTGAGATCACAGGACCACAGGACCAGGGCGAAATTAAAATTGCTAATGAAGTTTTGGGCACCACTGTCATTGATAACATCTTATCAGGAGACAGGGTTTGAGAGCAACCGGTCTGACCAAAATTTATTAGGCGGGAATTTCCTCTTCCTAATAAGACTGGGAGCGCTATGGGAGACTGGGGTTTATTTCATCTCTGCAGTTTCAACCATAGAAGACGGCCACACCCAAGGGGGCCATTTTAGAGACCCACCCTCAGGAGCACATTCTCTTTCTCAGGGATGTTCCTTGCTGAGAAAAATAATTCAGCAATATTTCTCCCATTTGCTTTTGAAAGAAGAGAAATATGGCTCTGTTCTGCCCGGCTCACTGGTGGTCAGAGTTTAAGGTTATCTCTCTTATTCCCTGAACATTGCTGTTATCTTGTTCTTTTTTCGAGGAGCCCAGATTTCATATTGTTCAAACACACATGCTGTACAATTTGTGCAGTTAACGCAATCATCACAGTGTCCTGAGGTGACATACATCTTCCTCAGCTGACAGGATTAAGAGATTAAAGTAAAGACAGGCATAGGAAATCATAAGGGTATTGACTGGGGAAGTGATAAGTGTCCATGAAATCTTCACAATTTATGTTTAGAGATTGCAGTAAAGATAGGCATAAGAAATTATAAAAGTATTGATTTGGTGAACTAATAAATGTCCATGAAATCTTCACAATCCACACGTTCTTCTGCCATGGCTTCAGCCGGTCCCTCCGTTCGGGGTCCCTGACTTCCTGCAACAATGTGCACATTTACACATACCATTGTGTGCATTATCTCTAAGTGCCCTGATACAGAATATTTCATTTATCATAAATATAACACACACATATATAACCAAACATATAGAGAGAGAGAGACAGAAAGAGAGTATGTATTACTATATAAGTATGCAGATGTGTGTGTATTTGTGAGTGTGGGTGTTTTCTGTAATTAATTAAAAAGAATAAATAAAGGCACTACTCAACTAAGAATTGTCTTAAGTGTTTGCTTTCAAGTGAGATAGGAGAATTTTATCTTACGTCAACCATTTCTGAAAAATCTCAAGGATAAAGCTCAAGACAACAATAGGAAAGTAAATGGGAAAGAACATACAAGAATATCCTAAATTATTGCTCTTTTAAACCTTAAAAATTCTTTTAAAATATTTCAGCTTTGAAGGCTGGGATCTTCTTGTTGCATTCATACCTCTCCTGTGCCATCTAGTGTTTTTAGGTGATTACTATGAATCCAGAGTGTAGAATAACCTGTTAACACTTTAACTGACCATTCAGCTTGTCTGCACATTTGGCCTCAGGCAAGCAAGCAAGTAACTTAAACTTGGGCTGAAAAAGGGTGGTTTTATTGGGTTCTGAAAAATTGCAAATGAATAGGACTTTAATAGCAAAGGAGAAAGCTTTAAAGTTAAGTTCAGGAACTGTGGCTAACAGATGTTGAGAAAATAATGCATAATGGAGCTATTGAGTCTCATTGGGTTCATCTACAGTATAATAGAAGTAGAATTTTGATCTGAGGCAGCACAGCTGGATGGGACAAAGTAATAGGAAAAGGATAGAGTGAAATAGAACTATCCTTCCTTATTCACGGTGAAACATTTTTGCCTCGCTTGTGGTCTGGCTACTGTACCAGATTGGGTCATAATACCTACTATTAGAAGTGGCTGCCTTGGCTACTTCACTCTCTCAGGGTGAAATTCTACTTTTTATTTTCTAAATCCAAACCTTCCATTAAGAACATAGGATCTTTGCATGAAGCCAGGCAGAAATCTTTTCCTGCAAGATCTTGGATTTTAATTTTTTCTCTGAAACGCTGTTCTACCAGACATAAATTACCCAATATATCAATATATGGAAATATTTGACTCTCAATTTATGCCTGAAATCCCTGATTTGAGAAACAACTTGAATGATTGAATCTATTTAGATAATATATCCTTATTCAAATAACAATTAAATAGGATGAATACATAAAACTTAGTGAATTGACTTCATCTTGACTCAGTTTAAGATTATGCACATAAGTAAGCCTTGTTCTGTATGTTTAGGTCTAATTAAAACATACTTAGCCAAAATTAACTAATTGTTTCCCCCAAAAAGGTGAATGTCTACTGCTGCTTCTCATTTGCATTTCACTTCAGGCTCTTTTTGTATTTTATTATTACTGGAAAAGATAGAAAATCTACACATATCTACTGTTGTTCGCTGTTGTTCTGAGACAGTAGTCAAAGTCATGAATAATTATTAGTAGGAGGAAAGAGAAAGTTAGGTATCACAATTCAGTGATGCAGTTTGTGGAATAAAACTGGGCTTGCTAGTGATGTTTAAACTCTTTCCAAGAATGAGCAGTCAGTCACTACATTGATGAATTACCAGTCTGATAACAGCTATCACTCTTAGAGCTTTAAAATGTACCAAGTAAGCACAGCTCTTTCTAAACATTATCTCATCCAGTCCTTATAAGCACCAAGCTAGGAAACTAAGGCCTAATTCGATAAGTTAATGTAACTTGCCCAAGGTCACACTCACTCATAAATGGCACAGCCCAATTCACTCCTGTCTGACACTCAGGTTCATGCTCTACACCACTCTCTCCCCAGTAATGGGGACACTGTTAGAAAGTCAGAACCCCTGATTTGCATTTCTTAGGCTGGTGCATCCACAATTTTATAAAGAAATATATTCACAGAAGAGAAATGCTTGAATTCTATCAGAATTTAAGACCATTCTTTCAAGATGCAATTGAACATCTCACTTTGGTCAGCCCACTGTTCTTTCTAGTCTTCCATTATCTTGAGATCATTTTTTGTTAACACCCTCTTAGTAATAAGCCAAAAATATTGTCAAAATAACAACAATCTAGCTCAAAAAACATCTCAGCTTTTTAACAGCACAAACTCTCCCAGCTATCCAGTGAAGTCCAAGACCCACACAGGGTTGAGTTCAAGGAAACTCAATAAACAAAGCTACTCAGAATGTAATTCCAAGCACTAAGTATACCCTGTTAAAGGAAATTACAAGCAAATTCCATTTTGGTAGATTGACTCAGATTTAAACTATAAACAAACCTTTTCAGGCATCACTTGTCTTCACTACTCCGTTAGTTCAATAGCACTCAAGACCAATGTTTGAAATTGTTCTACTTTTTACTCTAAATCCAAAACCCAGTTATTTTGCTAAAATAAAATATATTTTTTTTTTATCTTTGGAGGAACAAAGTGTTGTTCTGTTTGGGTCCCCAATATGTCCACTTTGAATTCTGATAAAGATTATTCTTAAGACCAATGTAAGTATCCAATAAACTTCTACCCCTAGAAATTTCGTTTCCTTTCCTTGTTACTCTCCTTCTATCTGTGATTTTGACCTGCCCCTCCTTTCCCTACTTCCTTAGCACATAAACCACAGCTGAAGGACTCATACTTCTTGAAGTGTTGGTCACCATAAGCCTTTCACTGTATTCTTCATACAGAGATGCTGCTATGGACTGAATTACGTCCCCACAAAATTCATATTCAAAATGTATACCCCCAATGTGACGGAATTTGGAGATAATGCCTTTGGGAGAAAATTAGGTTTAGAGAAGGTCATGGGGTAGCAACCCTCATGATGGGATTAGTGACCATTTAATAAGAAACACCAGAGAGTATACTGTCCTTCTTCCCCTGTTGTGTGAGGACACACAAGAAGGCAGCTGTCTGTAAGCCAGGAAAAGAGGCCTCTTCAGAACCCAACCATGCTGTCACCCTGATCTCAGACATCCAGCCTCCAGAACTATGAAAAAGTAAATTTCTGTTCTTTGAGCCACAGTATTTTGTTGCAGCAGCCTAAGCAGACTGATCAGATGCACAATATGATTTAATGTATTAAATACACCCACTGTCTGGTTGTAGGAAGTCACATTATCCACCGATGCATATATTTTTAAAAATTAAGACCTGTGGCCAGGCGCAGTGGCTCATGCCTGTAATCCCAGCACTTTGGGAGGCTGACGTGGGTGGATCACCTGAGGTCAGGAGTTCACTAGCCAACATGGTGAAACCCCGTCTCTACTAAAATTACAAAAATTAGCCAGGCATGGTGGCAGGCACCTGTAATCCCAGCTACTTGGGAGGCTGAGGCAAGAGGATCACCTGAACCTGGGAGGCAGAGGTTGCAGTGAGGTGAGATTGTGCCACTGCACTATAGCCTGGGCCACAGAGCAAGACTCTGTTTCAAAAAAAAAAAAAAAATTAAGACCTATTTTTAAAATCGTTATCAGATAAACTCCTGTCCCTATCTGGGATCTACTTTAATCCACAATCATTTTGGTAAAGAGGAATGTTTTCCTGCAAACAAGAATGATGGAGAGACTAAAGAGATCACATGAATATCAACCCAGCAATGCAATCAAGATAGTTATAGGGAACAGTCAAAATCAAAAACCAAAGCTGCAAGAGAAAAAGGACAATCAAGCAAGTGAAGGGAATTAGTACTTACAAAGAAGGTTGTAGTATTTTTCTTCCTTTAACAGTCAACTGAGCTATCATCCAGCCTTCTGAGCAAAAGCCTAATTATGTAAATCTAGACAAGCCACCAAGAAAGGCCTACTCCTGACCAGTTGAGAGCCCCCAGTTTTCATCTCAAGATTAAGAGAATACATCAAATAATTATTGACTTGAGTTTCAAAGACTTCTGTGAGATCTATCCATGGAACTCAGAGGGCTATCAGAGTGCTATGCACCTTTCGAAATCTGAATTAAAACTCTATAGATAATGTGTACTATTGCTTACAAAAGTTTATTCTGTCTTTCTTTCTCTCTCTCTGTCTCTCTCTCTCTGTGTGTGTGTGTCTCTGTCTCTTTCTCTCTGTAATTATTCTTTGAAGAGAATCCAGAGCTTACATTAGCTTCTGAAAAAAATTCCTTATAAAAAATGTATAAGAACAAAAGTAGCGAACTAGAAAGTGGTATTACAGATACACGATTTAAGGGGAAAAATAACAATAATAGGGGTTATATTGGTGGGAGCTGGTTATATGAATTAAGTATAGGGTAGGAGGAATCTTTTATTGTTAATTTTTAATATTAAAATTTTTCTGAACAAAGCAAATTTATTACCAACAAAAAAGATTACATTTAAATATTCTTTATTTTTATTGGTATGAATACAGCCTATAGAATTTAAAAGAAAATTGTTATTTTACTCTAATGAGTTTTTATATAAACAAATAAGGTATTCTTTTCCATTCTACTCAAGTTTTCTTTCATATTTATCACTAGGTTTTCAAATTCTTCTTGGCATTAACCTTAAACATTTCTTATTACATTTATTACCGAACAACTTATTTTTTGGTTGTGTTACAAATTGTAATTTTTCTCATTATATTTTCTAAAGGATTATTATTTGAATAAACACTATTAATTTCATTATACTAATTTTATACTCAGACCTCTTTCTAAATTCTGTTATTTTTACCAAAATTTTTCATTTGAACTTTTTGGATTTTTTTTTCTTTTTCAATTGCATCAGTTTGTACTCTGGAACAGTAAACATCAAATTCTTAAAGTGATAGTGGACTTCCTTGCTTTGTTCACAACCTTAATAAGAATGTTTCTTAAGTTTCACCAAAAAAAAATGTCATTTGAATAAGCTTTTATAGCAAAGAACAAGACTTTGGAGATACATGGCCAGGATATGATAGATCAAGCATTGACAAACTGTATCCTTAGGCCAAATCCAGCTTGTTGTCTGTTTTTATAAATAAAGATTTATTGGAATGCAAAAAAAATAAAACATTCTCCTTATGAGACGCAGAATAAGGCTCCAATCCCAGGTGAAGGAACAAAAAAGGCAAAATTGAGAGATGGAACTCCTGAAATGTCTACATTAAGTGTCTGAACAATATTCTCAGAAGTAGGAAACAGCGCAGAAGCCCAGTCCCTATAACTGGGCCAATATGGGGAAGTGAAGGGACAAATTACAGCTGAGTAGCACAGAACCCAGGATTCAACCATGGGAACCAGGTCCCAAGTCTCGGGAGCTCTATAGCTAAACATCTACTCCATGCTTCATGTCCATGAAGGTTTATACATTCTAATCCACTCTGGACTGGAAGAAGGCAGCTAAAATCATTGATAAATGTCCTGCAGGAGGCAATGTGAATGGCCGAGCCTGCAGGTGGAGGCGATGAGGACCTGTGGTGGATGGGTGGTTGAGGCAAGTTTAGGAAATGAGGTAGAGCTAGCACAACAGAAGCGAAAACTTCAAGACCTCGAGGCTTAACTTCTTATGCTTTAGTCCTCTTAGCATTTTCTAAGGAAATAACATCCTCCTTGGTATATTTCTAGTTCACACATCCTTCTAGACCTTTACCATCTAGATCTAGCAGTAAATTTCAGGTCTTCAAAATAAACCTTAGTCCAGTTGATCGGTGAGGTGATAATACTAAAATAGGTTTAATCAACAGTATCTCAGGCAGTCTTTTCTGCCTAATAGTGAAAAGAGGAGAATTTTTAATTATGTAGTAACTAAACCAACATTCTCATCCAAACAAAAAAAAATCTTTAATTCAACGGGGACAAAAGAAGGGAAAAAAATCCAACATGCAGCTTTTATGATTGACTTCTCACAATTTCTCTGCTATTAACAATGTCCCTTTATAGATGGCCTTCATTACCCTAGAAATAAAGGGTAGCAACAGAAAACACAAAGCTTTATTTTGAGGGTAGCCCAAAACCCATTAGTTTAAAAGTGTTAATGTTTTATGGTTTCAAGGAACAGTATAAATTGCAGTCGTTTGTGTAAGTTCATTTTTCAAATGTGTGAACACAAATGTCTATTGTCTATGAGGAAAGTTCATGCTGAGCTACAAGTGAATTGTACGATTGAGCTCCCAGCTAAGCAGCCGCCTCTGCCAAGCTAGCCATTTTGGTAAGTGGTCCTAAATTTGATACAGGGGCAAATAATTTTTTATTGTTTTCCCAGGGGGAGAAAGCTCTTTTTACAGACCACAGACCAGTAACGCTTTACATATATATATATTCTTGCTGACATTGCATTTCTTTTTTTAAAATATAAAAGAATCTGAGTCTGTAATTTTTACCTTCCTTTTGTTAAAACTGTGCAAAAGGCCTACTAACCTCTATCCTTAAAGCCCTGACTTTATTTTTTGCTGCAGATATCACTAAAATCTTTCTCTACTTGCTGCTCAGCAATTTCTGTTTTATAAAGAAGCATGGTCATTCATTGTATTCCCAGAGAACTCCACAGAGAGATCAGCTCACCCAACTTCAGCCTATTTCTTGAAATTAGTGAGGAGTTTATTTTCTGTCTTCTTAGTCACTTGGTGTCTTTTCAAACCTTTTTAGATACAAATAACCTCAGAAAATCTATTCAAATTGGTAAATAAATCTTTTGAGCATATCCTTCATTAATAGTTTAGCACAAGCAATCTTTTTGATGTAACTGTTCTGTTTCTTAACTTTGGTTGTGGCCACACAAATCTGCACTTATAATAAAACTGAATGAAACTAAATACTAAACACACACACACACACACACACACACAATAAGTCCATGTAAACCAATGATTACAAGTAAGGCTGATGGATTGCCACATATTAATTACTGATGGATTCACCCAGTACGCTGGGTGTGGTATTATAGTTATGCAAGATGTTACTGCTGGGGGAAACTGGGTGAAAGGTATATGAATCTTTCTGTGTTAATTCTTACAACTGCATGCAAATCTAAAATTATCTAAAAATAAAACATTTATGAAAATCATTAGCAAATCACACATTTTGGGGTGTTTTTAATTTCACCACCTAAAGAAAGTTATCCCTGAAATATCTACAAGACAATGAAAATGTGTAATATAGTGAATAACAGTGACCTTTGTGCTGCCCCTTCCTCATACATGATTATGAATTGCCACTGCCTGCAAGGGGAGCCTGACCCCCTCAGCAAAGCCAGTATATGTCATTTTTAATTTTCTGACTTAGAAGTGGTAACCTGGTTTTGATTATGTGCTTGAGTGTGGCTGCAACAGGATCTCCAGTTCGCTTCTGAGTTTTCCAAGGTAGACTCACCGGTCATTTTTATTTCAGCTGTATATTCAGACATGCCAGATCACAGCCATGAAGGAAGGAGAGCCTACGTTAGTGTGGTTGACTCTGCCTCTCACAAATGCAGTCACAGGAAAATATTCTTAGGGGTGGATGTCTTCATAAGGTATCAAAAGAGAAATTTCCTTTTAGGAAATTTCCTCTTGCCTTTTTCTAAAACTAATTATTGTGGTCTGCAACATATGAATAGGGAAAATAGGTGAATTGTACTACAGAAATGAATTTGTCATCTAAACTTTCTAGCATTACAGTTAGATTCCAATTTAATACTGTGAAATGAAATTGCTTTAAAAATTCAATAACCTAGTCAATTGCTATCCTGTCTCTACAGTCTCTAAAGTTCTGTAAGTTAATAGATACAACCCAACTCAATTTCCACATCTTCGAACCTGAAAAATATGCAAGCTTAGTTTCATTAAAAATAATCCCCCCTATCACACACATCTTGACCTTTCAAAAGGAGGGTTTTGAAGGTTTAGATTCAAACTTCTAAACTGAATTAATAACACCTACTCAATCAGAATTGTCTAGGACTTAAAAAAAATTGCAGGCTGTATCTAAATTTTAAAATCGTGCATGCCAGAAAACATCAAAGAGCTACAAATTCAAACAAAATAACCAGCACTTGCAGCTGCAAGAGAGCTAGCAATTTATTCAAGTACAGTTCATAGATAATGTGACCCAAACAGACACCTATGCAGAGGACCAACTCTAATATGGGAAAGAAGAAAAATGAGGCTAGAATATAGCTATTTGTTTTCTGCAGTGGAGTCTATTTTCAAAGACTTACTATTTTTCTTCAATTGTTCAAAGTAGCCCTTGTGACTCCAAAAATAATGATATAGAATAGTATTTTGAGTCCCCAGAAGCTCATGAATCATTGGCTCTGCCTTTTCCATTGATAACCTACAAGTAACAAGTTTCTTACCTACCCACCCTGAAGTTACATGTAAGATAAAAACTGCAACAATGCTTGAAGCATTATAAATGTCTAAGATAAAAAAGTATCAGTCTAGTAACATTTTTACAATGTTAACTGGAGGGAAAATTTACATAAATTACTAGAAATCTAATATGCAATCTACTTTAAAATAAATTCAGTATTAATACTTTTATTCATATAAAACTTACAATTACATTTTAGCTTACATGTATATGTGCATGTACACATATGTTCCAGGAAAACATATAATATGGGCAGTGTGAAAAACCCTTAGCCAATTCCTAGCAACTTTTTGCAATCATTCTACATTACTGAGGCATTGTATCGAATGCCTGATTCAACACTGAAGGATATGGGTAAACTAAAAGCATTATCTGTTTTTTTTTGTTTTTTTTTTTTTTGAGACGGAGTCTCGCTCTGTTGCCCAGGCTGGAGTGCAGTGGCGCAATCTCAGCTCACTGTAAGCTCCACCTCCCGGGTTCACGCCATTCTTCTGCCTCAACCTCCCGAGTAGCTGGGACTACAGGCGCCTGCCACTATGCCCGGCTAATTTTTTGTATTTTTAGTAGAGACGGGGTTTCACCGTGGTCTCGATCTCCTGACCTCGTGATCCGCCCACCTCAGCCTCCCAAAGTGCTGGGATTACAGGCGTAAGCCACAGTGCCCGGCTGCATTATCTGTTTTAATAACTGCTTCAAAGTGACTTTACATTACCGTAACTTTTTATACTAAGTAAGTTTCTTTCCTTTAATATCAATGGAAAGATGCACTGCAGAAATTTTGGCAATGAAAAACATGAAACATGAAAAGATTTTGTTCCCTTAAGTAGTCTTAATATTCTTCTCTGAAATTTTGTTTATGCTACTAGTTTTGAAAACTTTTACTTTAATAGGGCGTCCTCTACAAAAAAGCCTATTTTCATTCCCATGTCCCCCAAGTTTTTTAATTATAAAATATCAACAAGTTTGCAGCCTAAACAAGAGAATAATGCTGTTTTTCCCACAATTGCCATTAACTAGGACATTAAAGAAAGGCCCTCGGTTTCCTAGCCCCTTGAATTAGTCTTGATGTCATTTCTTGGAGAAGTTCAGTGGCTGTATATTCACACGTCAAGGCCTAGATCAGAAAAAAATTGGCTTATCTCCAGCCTCATTTAGAGAGATGTGCAAGAAGGTGTGGCCAACATCTGCCCACAAGATGGTTTGTCTGGAAAGGGTTAAAGGCAGGCTATCAGTCGGCTGCCACTGTTTCCAGCATTCACATCAGTTATGGGAAGTGATGTCACACACCTGCAAAGCACATGCAAACTGTATACACTTCACCAACATTGAATTTGAGTCCCCCATCCAAAATCATGCCCAGCTGCCTCACACTGAGTTCCTTGGCTGCCAAATTTGCTAGTCTGCATAGCATTGAGAAAATGAATGAGTCTTACACTAACAACAGTTAAGTAGGTTCAAGTTTTATACCACCAGGCTGTGTACAGTTTCGTTTTTCGTTGATTACTTCTTGCTGTTTCTAGAATCACAGTGGTGGAATTGAAAGAAATATTAAAGATTAGGCAACACAGCACTCTCATTTTACAAATAACAAAATTACACCTCTACTATAGCTTTTGTCAATTGTTCTCTTAAATTTCCTTCTCATCAGACTCAAGGGCAGGTACTAGGATTTTAGGCACTTTTTTTAATCCTCAGAGCTTAATACCTAGAAGACACTCAAGTTTGTTAAGCAAATGGATGAATGAACAGATGGAGGGACAGATAGATGGATGAGGGATGGGTGACTTCTTTGAAAACCATTTCACGTAACTATACTGGTGACTTGAAATAGTTGTGTGGACTTAGGCAATTTATTCAATTTTTCTAAAACTCAGTTAACTCATTCATAACATGGGAAAAATAACAGTGTCTTTTTCAAAGGATTGTTGTGAGAATTCCTTGAGATAATGCTTTTCAAAAGTGCCATAAATATTAATAAAGATTTCATAAATATTCACTTGCCATTATTTTAATAGTGGTAGCAGTAGTATCACCCTTCACTTCTTGTTACTGTCACTCACCAGCCTTTTGGTGCATGCCATGTGCTTGTCACAGCTTTATTTCCTGACTTGAGGGCTCCCTCTCTTTTCCTAGCTCTACAACCAGAGACCTACTGTTAGTCTGAGTGACATCCACATCCATGTGGACAGCTCATCAAGCTCTACCTTCACGTCTCACTGATCTTTTCATGCTCAATGATGCAGTTTTTCCTTTCAGCGATGTGTTCTAGAACCATACATAAACATTCTCTCTGGAATCAGTCTTCTGGCTTCAAATGTTAGCTACACCAGTAATTATAGCTATGTAACCTGCTACACATTTTCTTTAGCCTCTCTAAAGATTTTAATCACCTCATTTGTAAAATGGGAGTGATAAAATTACTGTCATCATAGCGCTTGGTATGCAGGAATACCAATACGTTGGTATATAGTAATAGCTCTTATTGACACCCAAACTATACTACTTCTGATGGACTAAACCCCAACATTAATGTGTAATGTGTGGACACTTAGGTTATTCCAACTCTTTTACTATTATAAATAATCCATAGCAGAAGTAATAGGCTAAAATAAACTAGAAATAAAAAGGAAGAAAGAGTAGGAAAACACAGAAGTGCTTAAAGGTAATAAAATAGTTGCAAAATAAAATCACAGGGACCAAAACAATAACGATGGCAATAATAATACTAGTTTACACTTATTGATAATATATAGTATAGTTAGAATAATAACTGGGCCAAAAGTGTACCATTCTCAGTACATTATGTGAACTATGAGTGCTTCCTGTGGACAGGTACAATACTAAGTGCTTTACACGGTGTGTTTTACACATACAGATGACAAAAAATTGAAGTTCAGAGAAACTTAGTAATTTACTCAATTTCCACATCTAGTAAATGACAGAGCTGGAATTCACACCCAGAGACTCAAGGTCAAGTTGACAGTTTATACATACGTGATGTAGCTGGGTCATGGACCCAAGCAATCTAATACCAGAGCCTGGGCTCTTAATTATTTTCTCTCTCCATAAATTACTAATACCCATGAATATAGTGATAATAGCTTATCTTAAAAACAAAATACACATATACATTAGTTTAACCTAATCTTTATATCAATTTATTTCATTTCAATCAATTTGCTTTCAGTTACAGCTTATGCTACTTGCAATCCCAATAGTCCTGCTCTTCAGGACTAGTGTCAGTCTTCAGATACAGGGCCCCAGGTTTGCTCCAGCCCTCACAGATGAGGACTGGTCCCTTAGCCTCGGCATGTCTCTCCTGTCCTCCAGAGTTTTTCACTTAACTAATGGATTAAGTCCTGCACCCAGAGGTAATCGAGGGCATGTAATGTAAAAAAGCATGTTTTCAGGGCTTTATTCTGCCTTCACTGAGTCAAGCTCATTTGTACTACAAGGATTAGTCCAGTGACAACTGTGGTAGAATAGGTTTCCTCCCACTATGCAGTGGTGACCTGGGCTATCCAAGGTCCAGCTTGCAAAGGATTGATTTCAAAGGCATTCCTTCTAGAATTTCTGGACAACAGTAGACCCCAAGTACATCTCTTCTACGGCCATTGGCACTTACTTTTGAGGTTCCACTCGTAAGCTCTTACCAAGGCCACAAAGTAAAGGAAGCAATAATTCTTCTCTGGCCACCACACTTTCCAAAGTAGTGTTCACTTGATAGTTCCATACCCACTCTCAGAGAAAAATACGAGCTTCCTGTACAGGTTAAACATCTGTGGGCTGTGGTATGTTTGGGGCTTCAGAGGTGAGAAGTCAGGCTACATAAGATGCAGGGGAGGAGAGGGAGCAATTCAGTTGTGCTGTTTTTGGTCTTCTGAGTTCCTGGAGTAGGGATTTGGAAGTTGGGATAGAGGGAGAAAAAAACAGCGTGCTTAACCTGTAACTTAGCAGTAAGCATCAATGATAATCTTATTGAACATATGGTCATTCATTCTTTAGCAGATTTATACTCTATTTCAGCACAGCACTATTATAGAGACAATGACTCAAGCAAAACATTTATTCTTGCTGAAGCTGTCTTCTCAAAGTTTTTCCTAACAATTATAGATCATTAAGAAGAAAAAATACCTCCTGTGTAAATAGAATCCTTTCATCTACAGATGAATTAAAAGAAAACCAATAAAGTTCCATTTTGAAATCCTAAACTTGCTGCTGAAAACAGCATCAAAAATTTTAAAGTATTCATACAAATTATTGAGTAAATTTTTTTGTGTTTAGATAAATGAATGTGATCTAACTTCTTCACGAGTAAAAGGAATTATCAGCACACACAGCTTGATGAGCAACAAAACATCATTGGAAAGTAATTTTTGTCAATGACACTGATTCATTCCTGCCCCAAGCATTTTCCTCCTTGGATAGATTCCTCTCCTCTGTGTTTGAGGGAATTTTGAATGCTTATCTGAAGTAGCACTCTAATGACAATGATAATAATGACAAAAAGCAATAAAAGAGATAAGAAAGTAGTAAAAAGTATACATGATTTTCAAGATAGCATAGACATAACAAGTATAGATCTTTGTTCTTCACCACAATATTTCAATGAACACTATGAATTGTATTCATGGTGCATTTTTCTTATTAAAGTATGATTTTCTGTCATTAACTAGCTCAAAATTTTTTAGCAATTATCTCAATCTTTTCAGATTTCAGTTTTCTCATTTGTACAATAGGAGAATTGTCATCAGCCCTCTGGGTAATATTCAATAAGTGTCTCTTCACTTCTCCTTGCCTCAAGTGAATCCCAGATCTGTTTGCGTGACTTGGAATCAAATGCTAAATCAAACAAATCAAAACTTTTATCAGGTCATGCCAAAACACTGGAGACCAATAGGATATTAGAATACCAAAGTAATTATTTCATTGGATGGCACTTTGCTTTATGGAGAATGACTGCCATTAATCTAAAAAAAAACTAAGACCCTTTGGCTCCTTTTCTTTCAGTGTTTGAGATGTCCTGCTGTTACTTCCAAACCTAAAACCCAGCTCTGCCTACCATATTCAAGCCTGCCCAGAGAAAACACACATGATAGTCTCGCCTGTCTCAAAACAAACAGAAAAACAAAGTCTGTTTTTACTTCTTTTGCCATATCTTACTTTACACAGCATAGCACCAAAAAAAAAAAAAAAATCATGCATCAACATCAATTTCTGACAGTTTGTTATGTGCCAGCCTAAGGCACTTGTTCAGATAAAGGACATTTCACAAATTCCCTGAGTTGAATGTTCTACTTTTGGCTCTTCTACCAGAGTCACTATTTCTAATTCTTCTCGGTCCACAGATCTCCTAGAGTGCAACACAAAACCACAGAAATGTCGAAAACAAGTGTTGGAAATAAGGACTGTAAAGTCCCAACTGCATGTATGAAAGACAAAAAAAAAAAATAGACCATGTGTATAAAGTTGTCTTCCAAGCATTTAAAATATATTTATCCTCAATTTGTAACATTTGGATTTCAGCGAAATTAAAGACTATGAATTAAAATAATGCATCAACCAGAGGGTGAAAGTGAATCATTTTGGCTTAGTCTATCATCTGTGGTGAATCAATTTTTTTTAGTTTAAACTAATTTAAGCATAAAAATTAAATAGCTCAGAAAAGCAGAAGACCATAATAGACTCCTTAACTATTATTAGGACACACAGCCTCCTTTAATTGTACACAATCATCCTAACAATTTTCAAAACGTCAATATCCTCACTTAGCTCTTACATGTAAAAACTCTAAGTATCTCCATTTCTAAAATACCGTCTTATAAACTGTACCTTGACCTGTAATCCCAGTACTTTGGGGGCTGAGGCAGGCAGATCATCTAAGGTCAGCCTGGCCAACATGGTGAAATCCCGTCTCCACTAAAAATACAAAAATTAGCCAGGCATAGTGGCAGGTACCTGTAAACCCAGCTACCAGGAGGGCTGAGGCAGAAGAATTGCTTGAACCCGGGAGGCGGAGGTTGCAGTGAGCAGAGATTGTGCCATTGCAGTCCAGCCTGAGCAACAGAGTGAGACTCTGTCTCAGAAAAATAAATAAATTAAATTAAATTAAAATAAATAAGCTGTACATTGAGAAGAATTCAAATTTATATTAACAGACAACTGATAGATAGCTGCATTTGATACTTTATATTTTGGTTGTATTCCAGAGCAGCGGTCCCCAACCTTTTTGGTGCCAGAAACCAGTTTCATGGAAGACAATGTTTCCACGGACAGGGGGCTGGGGGATGGTTTGGGGATGATTCAAGAGCATTACATTTATTGTGCACTTTATTTCTATTATTATTACATTGTAATATACACTGAAATAATTAAACAGCTCACCATAATGTAGAATCATGGGAGCCCTGAGCTTGTTTTCCTGCAGCTAGATGGCCCCATCTCGGAGTGATGGGAGACAGTGTCAGACCATCAGGCATTAGATTCTCACAAGGAGCATGCAACCTAGATCCCTTGCATGCGCAGTTGACAATAGGGTTCGTGCTCCTGTGAGAATCTGATGCTGCCGCTGCTCTTACAGGGGGCAGAGCTCAAGCAATAATGCAAGTGATGGGGAGGGGCTGTAAACACAGATGAAGCTTCGCTCGTTCACTGGCCACTCACTTTTGCAGCCTAGTTCCTAACAGGCCACAGACTGCCACAGCTCTGTGACCAAGGTGTTGGGGACCTCTGTGCTAGAGGAGTAAGAACTACCTTTCCTTCTTAGTATTTAATGATCTATGTATTTCTCTACTTTTTTCTTCTCATACCCACTTTAATTTCACTTAATCTTCACAGCAATATGGAGAAGTATTGTTATTTTCAGTTTACAACTGGAAGAAAACAGCACAGTTTAAGGGAGGTTAGTTAACTTGTTCAAATTCCTACTACTGGTATGCAGCAGAATTAATAACCAAACACAGGCCAATATGACTCCAACATCCAGGAGACTACACTGAAGAAAACAATGAATCACCTAAGAATCTCCACTACCTAAACAAATAAACCTGATCCAATTACGTAAGCCCTTCATCCATTCAGAAAGAGTGACCAGCATCAGGGCCTGTATCATAGGATGCTATTAGATGTCCCCTGTGAAGTTTCAGACTGGAAACAAATCTAAGCAAACAGTATAAGCCATCAACATAGCAGATTCTGAAAACATTTTTCTGTGTCACATTCAACATCTCTCAAAACATAGTTTTCATTATTTACCAATTTCTTCCAAAATCTTAAGTTTCATTCAATGTAAAATTTGGAAATAAAAGGACAGACTTTTCTCAATGGTTTATTCCTTGTTCATTCCTCCTCCTTTTTCCTATCTCTATAATGCCTGTTTTTCATGGCTTATCAGTACTGGCCATTGAAAATCACTAAAAACTATTAAGTTTTATGTAACAGAAAATATTAGTCACTGAGTTTAAATATTTTATTATTTATAGTAAGGGTAGGAAAGCAAAAATTAAAGACCTTCAGGCTAGGCATGGTGCTCGGTCTGTAATCCCAGTGCTTTGGGAGACTGAGCGGGGAGGATCACTTGAACCCAGCAGTTGGAGGTTATAGTGAGCTACAATCACACCACTGCATTCCAGCCTGGGCAACGGAGTAAGACCCTGTCTCAAAACAAAAAAACAAACAAACAAAAATCAAATAAATAAAAAATAAAGACCTTCAGAGTTACTAAGTATATTAACATAATCCTTTGTAAGTGGCAATATTAGCTACCAATTGTCCAGTAACTATTTTGTTCCAGGCACTATATTGAATGTTTTATGTATTAATATCTGGTCTTTTTATTCCAGCAGCAAACTTTTGACCTATTATCGTAAATACGTGTAAAGAAATAAAAATAGCTTCAGATGGGTTAAATAACTTGACCAAACTGATACAATTAGCTAGAGACAGGACAGGGTCTCAGCACAAATCTATCTGACTTATAGATGTTATTTATTTAGTCTGCTAAAGTCAGAATGGCCTAGGTTCAAATCCCAGTTCCATCACTTAAAGCAGTGCTCAAATTGTTTGGAAAAGAAATAAATTAACTCAAAAATGTTGACCATAGATGAGAATGAGCATAGCCTGTTCAGAGACACTCATGCCTGAGGATACCCGTCCTGCTGGCACAGAGGCTTCTCACTGGAAGGTACCCGTCCATTTGCTGAGATACAGCTGGGTGGGGAGAAGACAAATTGAACGAATGCCAATTTAGGAAACTATATGTAGTAAATCACTGTTCAACGTAGCAATTATAAAATGGCCAGAAAGAGGAAACTAAAACATTCAAAGCTGTGCAGACTCCACTTGTAATAATTTCTAAAAAGATAGGCTATATGCTTTCCTAAAACAGAGTGGCTCTCCTCTGTTAATCCTGTAGAGGCCTTCTTTACTTAGTATCTGTGGAATCACTGAATTGTCAGGGAATCAATAAAACTATCACCATAAAGTAAAAACGGCTGGTGCCCTGCTCTGAAACCCTGACTAATTAAAATTGCATGTGCAGAGGATCTATGTTTGTCCCAGGGGGTGACCACACTGACCTTTCATGTCTGCAGATTTAGAAATACATCTTGGGTTGGGCCATACTGGAAAGTATGTTTGGTGTCTCCAGCCAAGCACTGATTCATCTGTTCCAGGATACCAGAATGTCAATTCAGTCTCCTCTTCATTGCATTTTCTTTTTCATTTCCTTCCTAAGGTGTTATTAGTAAGTTACCTGATACATAGATGATAAACCTCGTGTGTGTGAGTGTGTGTGTGTGTGTGTACTCTTTTCTAATGACCAGCTCTTTGGCAGTGCCTTCTCAAGAGAGAACTGGGAGCAGAGGAACAGGGGCACTGATGTCACAGCCCAGGTACACTGGCAGGGACAGATAGAAAATCTTACATAGCACCTGCACAGATGGTGGTTCAAATCAGTTAATTATTATTCTCTAACTTTCCAAAAACAAAATGTGTTCTGTTTTCCTCTTTTAATTTACTAGGGATGTCTTGGTTTTGTTACATATAAAAATTGTATTTTCAGATAAAGAGATGAATCTTTGTTAATATAAATCACTAAATTTTGTATTTCTCATTATAGCACCCAGCCCTCTCCTGCTTATTCTAAGAGCTAACAGCTATTACATATACTGAGAAAAGCGCCATTGGATCTACCTATACCTCCCTGTCCTCGTGGCAGCTTAATGCCAAGCAAGCTTAAACAAAGTTAGTTTTACCTTTTAGTGATTTGGATATTCCTCTCACCTAACAAATGAGTCTCAACTTTATATCACATATAAATCCATAAATGAGGGAAAATATTGGTGTTTTTCTGGAAAAAAAGGAGAAAAAATAGGCTTTCTCATCTAGCTCACCACAATGCAGACATGTTTCAAAGTCATCCTTTCAGGTTTCTTTGCATAAATAAAACTTTACTTATATATGACTTTGGTGTGGCTAAAAGGGATATAACCAACGATGACTCAATAATCAATCAATTGACCTAAGATTGAGAAAGGACTAAAAAAGCCTCAATCTGGGCCAGGCGCAGTGGCTCACGCCTATAATCCCAGAACTTTGGGAGGCCAAAGCAGGTGGATCGCCTGAGGTCAGGTGTTTGAGACCAGCCTGGCCAACATAGTGAAACCCCATCTCTATTACAATTACAAAAAATTAGCCAGGCACGGTGGCTGGGACCTGTAATCCCAGCTACTCAGAAGCCTGAGGCAGGAGAATCACTTCTACCCGGGAGGCAGATGTTGCAGTGAGCCAAGATTGTGCCATTGCACTCCAGACTGGGTGACAGAGCAAGACTGTCTCAAAAAATAATAATAATAAAAGCCTCAATCTGTATTTGGGTGTCATAGGACTATGCCTTTATTTTCTGATTTAGAATGGAAGGGGGAAATGGATAGAATGAACTATTCTTATTTAAGAAAGTTACATAAGAATATTACAAAAATAAATGTTCAAAAAATATTCCACAGTACGACTTTGAAGAGGTGCCCAGAGCATTAATTCAACATAAAAATGGCAGAGATCAATGGCTGATTATATAAGTCTGTATTATGTTTCTAGGTCCCGTCACGCCTGTCAGTGGGCTTGATAACTACCAGAATTAGGGCTCAAAAGCTGCATGATGTATGAAAATGTCTCCATGGCACAACCGAGAGTAATTCTGTGGCTTAAGGGAAAAAAAAAATATTCCAGTCAAAAAGAAAGCCACCATGACAGATTTTAAAAGATCTCTTGCCAATCTCAGAATCTCTCAGTGAAATTTGGGAAAAAGGTTACCTATGTAAAAATATCAACAAGAACAGAATAAATAAATATGAGACTTATATTCACCTCTCATTATGAAAAACCTCAGATTCTGAGGCTGCAGCAGCCATTCTATTTACAAGGAAGTGCAAATAATCAAGTCACTAATACCACAGATACTTAGAGTATTTGGCAAGAGGTACTCACTAGGATTTAATCATAACATTGGAATTCTCCCCAACTCAAAAAGACTTCTTCAAACTCAAGGATTCTTGATTCATGGCCTGGGGTCCATGAATAGGCTCCAGGGAAGTACATAAATTTGTATAATAAATAGTGTGGGGACATGGATTTTATATCTTGCAAAGAGTGTATATAGATTTTAAGAGTTTATCAGTTTTGCAAAGGGACTCCTGAATTTTTTTTAAAAAAGAAACAACTGTTTTGGGTTCTGACACAATGAAATCTGTTTATTCGTTCTAGTTTTTCTGCTTTAAGGGTCTCCCTTTAGTAAGTTTAACAAGGCCATATGAGATACTTAGGATGTTTCAACATTGCCATCCACCTAGTCACCAATGACTTTCTTTTTCACTTATAAATGACCCTCAATAGAGTACAGTTCCTAATATCCCATCTCCATTCTTACTCAATGTTGGATGTGACTATTTGTATCTTTTGCAGTGACTACGTCTCAGTATTTTATTAGAGGAGGTCATTCCACAGCGGCCCAGAATTATCATTTATTTAGCATTCATCAAAATGACTACAAAATACTTTTCTAAGAAGAATCTTTCTCATGTTCTCCCTTTCTATTATCTCCATCTTCCTTTCAGACACAGTATAATGTCAAAAAAAGAAAGGAGCATCTCAGTAATATTTCTGGTGGAAATGATGAGTTTTTAATACAAATAAGAATAGTTTGCCTTTACAAAGCAATTGTGTCTCAAATTATTCTACATGTTCTCTCTTACATTATTTCTTATTATTATTAATATTCTTTAAGTTTTAGGGTACATGTGCACAACGTGCAGGTTTGTTACATATGTATACATGTGCCATGTTGCTGTGCCGCACCCATTAACTCGTCATTTAGCATTAGGTATATCACCTAATGCTATCCCTCCCCCCTACCCCCACCCCACAACAGTCCCCGGAGTGTGATGTTCCCCTTCCTGTGTCCATGTGTTCTCATTGTTCAATTCCCACCAATGAGTGAGAACATGAGGTGTTTGGTTTTTTGTCCTTGCAATAGTTTGCTGAGAATGATGGTTTCCAGTTTCATCCATGTCCCTACAAAGGACATGAACTCATCCTTTTTTATGGTTGCATAGTATTCCATGGTGTATATGTGCCATATTTTCTTAAACCAGTCTATCATTGTGGGACATTTGGGTTGGTTCCAAGTCTTTGCTGTTGTGAATAGTGCCACAATAAAAATACGTGTGCATGTGCCTTTATAGCAGCATGATTTATAATCCTTTGGGTATATACCCAGTAGTGGGATAGCTGGGTCAAATGGTATTTCTAGTTCTAGATCCCTGAGGAATTGCCACACCGACTGCCACAATGGTTGAACTAGTTTACAATCCCACCAACAGTGTAAAAGTGTTCCTATTTCTCCACATCCTCTCCAGCACCTGTTGTTTCCTGACTTTATAATGATCACCATTCTAATTGGTGTGAGATGGTATCTCATTGTGGTTTTGATTTGCATTTCTCTGATGGCCAGTGATGATGAGCATTTTTTCATGTGTTTTTTTGGCTGCATAAATGTCTTCTTTTGAGAAGTGTCTGTTCATATCCTTCGCCCACTTGTTGATGGGGTTGTTTGTTTTTTTCTTGTAAATTTGTTTGAGGTCATTGTAGATTCTGGATATTAGCCCTTTGTCAGATGAGTAGGTTGCAAAAATTTTCTCCCATTCTGTAGGTTGCCTGTTCACTCTGATGGTAGTTTCTTTTGCTGTGCAGAAGCTCTTTAGTTTAATTAGATCCCATTTGTCAATTTTGGCTTTTGTTGCCATTGCTTTTGGTGTTTTAGACATGAAGTCCTTGCCCATGCCTATGTCTTGAATGGTTTTGTCTAGGTTTTCTTCTAGGGTTTTTATGGTTTTAGCTCTAACATTTAAGTCTTTAATCCATCTTGAATTAATTTTTGTATAAGGTGTAAAGAAGGGATCCAGTTTCAGCTTTCTACAGATGGCTAGACAGTTTTCCTGGCACCATTTATTAAATAGGGAATCCTTTATTGCTTGTTTTTGTCAGGTTTGTCAAAGATCAGATAGTTGTAGATATGTGGCATTATTTCTGAGGGCTCTGTTCTGTTCCATTCATCTATGTCTCTGTTGTGGTATCAGTACCATGCTGTTTTGGTTACTGTAGCATTGTAGTATAGTTTGAAGTCAGGTAGTGTGATGCCTCCAGCTTGGTTCTTTTGGCTTAGGATTGACTTGGCAATGTGGGCTCTTTTTTGGTTCCATATGAACTTTAAAGTAGTTTTTTGCAATTCTGTGAAGAAAGTCATTGGTAGCTTGATGGGGATGGCATTGAGTCTATAAATTACCTTGGGCAGTATGGCCATTTACACAATATTGATTCTTCCTACCCATGAGCATGGAATGTTCTTCCATTTGTTTGTATCCCTTTTTATTTCATTGAGCAGTGGTTTGTAGTTCTCCTTGAAGAGGTCCTTCACATCCCTTGTAAGTTGGATTCCTAGGTATTTTATTCTCTTTAAAGCAATTGTGAATGGGAGTTCACTCATGATTTGGCTCTCTGTTTGTCTGTTATTGGTGTATAAGAATGCTTGTGATTTTTGCATATTGATTTTGTATCCTGAGACTTTGCTGAAGTTGCTTATCAGCTTAAGGAGATTTTGGGCTGAGACGATGGGGTTTCCTAGATATACAATCATGTCATCTGCAAACAGGGACAATTGGACTTCCTCTTTTCCTAATTGAATGCCCCTTATTTCCTTCTCCTGCCTAATTGCCCTGGCCAGAATTTCCAACACTATGTTGAATAGGAGTGGTAAGAGGGGGAATCCCTGTCTTGTGCCAGTTTTCAAAGGGAAAGCTTCCAGTTTTTGTCCATTCAGTATGATATTGGCTGTGGGTTTCCATAGATAGCTCTTATTATTTTGAGATACGTCCCATCAATACCTAATTTATTGAGAGTTTTTAGCATGAATCGTTGTTGAATTTTGTCAAAGGCCTTTTCTGGATCTATTGAGATAATCATGTGGTCTTTGTCTTTGGTTCTGTTTATATGCTGGATTACATTTATTGATTTTCTTATGTTGAACCAGCCTTGCATTCCAGGGATGAAGCCTACATGATCATGGTGGGTATAGGCTTTATGATGTGCTGCTGGATTCGGTTTGCCAGTATTTTATTGAGGATTTTTGCATCGATGTTCATCAGGAATATTAGTCTAAAATTCTCTTTTTTGGTTGTGTCTCTGCCAGGCTTTGGTAGGAGGATGATGCTGGCCTCATAAAATGAGTTAGGGAGGATTCCCTCTTTTTCTATTGATGGGAATAGTTTCAGAAGGAATGGTACCAGCTCCTCCTTGTACCTCTGGTAGAATTTGGCTGTGAATCCATCTGGTCCTGGACTTTTTTTGGTTGTTAAGCTATTAATTTTTGCCTCAATTTCAGAGCCTGTTATTGGTCTATTCAGAGATTCAGCTTCTTCCTGGTTTAGTCTTGGGAGGGTGTATGTGTCAAGGAATTTATCCATTTCTTCTAGATTTTCTAGTTTATTTGCATAGAGGTGTTTATAGTATTCTCTGACGGTAGTTTGTATTTCTATGGGATCGGTGGTGATATCACCTCTGTCATTTTTTATTGCATCTATTTGATTCTTCTCTCTTCTCTTCTTTATTTGTCTTGCCAGCAGTCTATCAATTTTGTTGATCTTTTCAAAAAACCAGCTCTTGGATTGATTGATTTTTTGAAGGGTTTTTTGTGTCTCTATTTCCTTCAGTTCTGCTCTGATCTTAGCTTCTGCTAGCTTTTTAATGTGCTTGCTCTTGCTTCTCTAGTTCTTTTAATTGTGATGTTAGAGTGTCAATTTTAGACCTCTCCTGCTTCTCTTGTGGGCATTTAGTGCTATAAGTTTCCCTCTACACACTGCTTTGAATGTGTCCCAGAGATTCTGGTATGTTGTGTCTTTGTTCTCGTTGGTTTCAAAGAACATCTTTATTTATGCCTTCATTTTGTTATATACCCAGTAGTCATTCAGGAACAGGTTGTTCAGTTTCCATATATTTGAGCGGTTTTGAGTGAGTTTCTTAATCCTGAGTTCTAGTTTGGTTGCACTGTGGTCTGAGAAACAGTTTGTTATAATTTCTGTTCTTTCACATTTGCTGAGGAGTGCTTTACTTCCAACTATGTGGTCAATTTTGGAATACATTTGGTGTGGTGCTGAGAAGAATGTATATTCTGTTGATTTGGGGTGGAGAGTTCTGTAGATGTCTATTAGGTCCACTTGGTGCAGAGCTGAGTTCAATTCCTGGATATCCTTGTTAACTTTCTGTCTCGTTGATCTGTCTAATGTTGACAATGGGGTGTTAAAGTCTCCCATTATTATTGTATGGGAGTCTAAGTCTCTTTGTAGGTCACTAAGCACTTGCTTTACGAATCTGGGTGCTCCTGTATTGGGTGCATATATATTTAGGATAGTTAGTTCTTCTTGTTGAATTGATCCCTTTACCATTATGTAATGGCCTTCTTTGTCTCTTTTGAACCTTGTTGGTTTAAAGTCTGTTTTATCAGAGACTAGGATTCCAACTCCTGCCTTTTTTTGTTTTCCATTTGCTTGGTAGACCTTCCTCCATCCCTTTATTTTGAGCCTATGTGTCTCTGCACGTGAGATGGGTTTCGTGAATACAGCGCACTGATGGGTCTTGACTCTTTATCCAATTTGCCAATCTGTGCCTTTTAATTGGAGCATTTAGCCCATTTACATTTAACGTTAATATTGTTATTCGTGAATTTGATCCTGTCATTATGATATTAGCTAGTTGTTTTGCTTGTTAGTTGATGCAATTTCTTCCTAGCCTTGATGGTCTTTACAATTTGGCATGTTTTTGCAGTGGCTGGTACCAGTTGTTCCTTTCCATGTTTAGTGCTTCCTTCAGGATCTCTTGTAGGGCAGGCCTGGTGGTGACAAAATCTCTCAGCATTGGCTTGTCTGTAAAGTATTTTATTTCTCCTTCACTTATGAAGCTTAGTTTGGATGGATACAACATTCTGGGTTGAAAATTCCTTTCTTTAAGAATGTTGAGTATTGGCCCCCACTCTCTTCTGGCTTGTAGAGTTTCTGCTGAGAGATCAGCTGTTAGTCTGATGGGCTTCCCTTTGTGGGTAACCTGACCTTTCTCTCTGGCAGCCCTTAACATTTTTTCCTTCATTTCAACTTTGGTGAATCTGACAATTATGTGTCTTGGAGTTGCTCTTCTCGAGGAGTATCTTTGTGGCATTCTCTGTATTTCCTGAATTTGAATGTTGGCCTGCCTTGCTAGATTGGGGAAGTTCTCCTGGATAATATCCTGCAGAGTGTTTTCCAACTTGGTTCCATTCTCCCCATCACTTTCAGGTACACCAATTAGACGTAAATTTGGTCTTTTCACATAGTCCCATGTTTCTTGGAGGCTTTGTTCATTTCTTTTTATTCTTTTTTCTCTAAACTTCTCTTCACACTTCATTTCATTCATTTCATCTTCCATCACTGATACCCTTCTTCCAGTTGATCGCATCGGTTACTGAGGCTTGTGCATTCATCACATAGTTCTCATGCCATGGTTTTCAGCTCCATCAGGTCCTTTAAGGACTTCTCAGCATTGGTTATTCTAGTTATCCATTCATCTAATATTTTTTCAAAGTTTTTAACTTCTTTGCCATTAGTTCGAACTTCCTCCTTTAGCTCAGAGTAGTTTGATCTTCTGAAGACTTCCTCTCTCAACTCGTCAAAGTCATTCTCCGTCCAGCTTTGTTCCGTTGCTGGTGAGGAGCTGCATTCCTCTGGAGGAGGAGAGGTGCTCTGATTTTTAGAGTTTCCGGTTTTTCTGCTCTGTTTTTTCCCCATCTTTGTGGTTTTATCTACCTTTGGTCTTTGATGACGGTGACGTACAGATGGGTTTTTGGTGTGGATGTCCTTTCTGTTTGTTAGTTTTCCTTCTAACAGTCAGGACCCTCAGCTGCAGGTCTGTTGGAGTTTACTGGAGGTCCACTCCAGACCCTGTTTGCCTGGGTATCAGCAGCAGTGGCTGCAGAACAGCAGATATTGGTGAACCGCAAATGCTGCTGCCTGATCGTTCCTCTGGAAGTTCTGTCTCAGAGGATTACCCGGCCGTGTGACGTGTCAGTCTGCCCCTACTTGGGGGTGCCTCCCAGTTAGGTTACTTAGGGGTCAGGGACCCACTTCAGGAGGCAGTCTGCCCATTCTCTGATCTCAAGCTGCGTGCTGGGAGAACCACTACTCTCTTCAAAGCTGTCAGACAGGGACATTTAAGTCTGCAGAGGTTATTGCTGTCTTTTGTTTGTCTGTGCCCTGCCCCCAGAGGTGGAGCCTACAGAGGCAGGCAGGCCTCCTTGAGCTGTGGTGGGCTCCACCCAGTTGGAGCTTCCAGGCCGCTTTGTTTACCTACTCAAGCCTGAGCAATGGCAGGTGCCCCTCCCCCAGACTCACTGCCGCCTTGCAGTTTAATCTCAGACTGCTGTGATAGCAATGAGCAAGGCTCCGTGGGCATAGGACCCTCCGAGCCAGGTGCGGGATATAATCTCCTGGTGTGCCGTTTGATAAGCCCATTGGAAAAGCACAGTATTAGGGTGTGAGTGACCCGATTTTCCAGGTGCCATCTGTCACCCCTTTCTTTGACTAGGAAAGGGAGTTCCCTGACCCCTTGAGCTTCCCGGGTGAGGTGATGCCTCGCCCTGCTTTGGCTCACACACAGTGTGCTGCACCCACTGTCCTGCACCCACTGTCTGGCACTCCCCAGTGAGATGAACCTGGTACCTCAGTTGGAAATGCAGAAATCACCCATCTTCTGTGTCGCTCACGCTGGGAGCTGTAGACTGCAGCTGTTCCTATTTGGCCATCTTGGCTCCACCCCCCACATTATTTCTTTTATCACCAATATATAGCATAATATTTAGTATCTCAGCTTTTGGAGTTACCAGCTTTGAATCCCAAATTTCCCAGTTACCAGCTGTGTCATTTTGAGAAATTTTCTTAATTTCATCTGAAAACTGAGCCTAACAATATAGTATCTATATCACAGTTTATTGGGAAAAAATAAAATAAGAAAATGGGCATAAAGCACTGGCACTGACATATAGAAATGTTTAGTATGTGGTAACTTTTTTAAAAGATTAAAACATCATATATGTTACACCTGAAGAAATGTTTAATCTGTAGTAGGGCAGGTCTCGTTTACAGGGCCAGGCCCAAGAGACCAAATAGACCAAAAGGATTAGACCAGCTAAACCATACAGTTCTAATGAGTAAGCAACAGGGGCAGTCCTGTTGGTGGAGTGGTTTGGACAGCAGGCAGCAGACAGAGCTCCAGGACAGAGCAGGTGCAGACTTCCACCTCAGAGAGGTGCAGCTTTAGGCACTGGACATGCAGCTTCAGTAAGCAGAGTTCAGGTTTAGCGTCCACTCTGACCACTTTTAAGAAAATTTATGAAATCTCAAGTAACTAACATACTGAAGGACTTTGTTTAGTAAACAAGGTATAGCATCAGATTGTGTCCACCTAGAAAGATGACTTGATACTCAATGACTGGTTAGTGGACTCCTAGGATCTCCCTTTCAAAGGCCATAATTGGCACAGAAATGGGAGATAAGATTGGACCTGCAGGCAGGTGTTAAGTGGTCCCAGATGCCAGTGGTAGAAGCCAAGTGGATCATTCCACAAACATTTACAATTGGCTTTCCATTGCCAAAAATTAACAATAATAAAATATCTACACCATTGCCTTGGGGATTTCTACTAGTCTCACTTCACAAACCTACTATTGTTATCCTACCTGATCTCCGTTATGGAGCATACATCTCAGAGCTGCTTCATAATCTCTGCCCTCTGGCTCTCTAAGTCTGATGTTTTTGGACTGTTTCTTGCTAACCTAGATCAACTGACTTGGAAGTTGGATCACACTTCATCTTTGCACCAATTCTTTTTAAACTGACCTCTCACATTTTGGCCCCAACTCTGAAGGCCTCAAATTTGGACCAGAGACCCAAACTCTAACTCCTCCTAGGGAAAGGGTAAAAAAAAAAAGTGTCCAGAAAAGGGCACCAAATTTGGAGGCAGAAAAATTTGATTTGAGTCTAAGCTGTGCCACTAATAAGCAATATAGCTTTGGATAATAACAGCTAACATGGACTGAGCTCTTAATAATTAAATAACATTTAATCCTCACAAAACTCTCTGAGGTAAATCATATTATTATCTCCATTTTACAATTGAGGAGACTGAGACACAGAGAGGCTAAATATGTTGCCTAAGGTAACGAGGCTAGGATGTAGCAGGATTATTACTTAATGCCAGGCAGCTCAGGCTACCAAATAATATGCAACATGTCTTTGTGTCCCTTAATTTCTTTCAGAGACGGAAATGCTTATAAAGCCAGCCTTCTGGGGTGAGGGGTTGTGAGCCTAGAACCCCATAAAGTGTTAAAAGTGAAAATGAGATATGGTCTTTGTGTGTCATACATAGAGCATTTCTCTTTATTATTGTTTTCTCTTTATCAGTTAACTTTTTCAGTATTTTTACTACCCAGAAATCATGGTGTTGTTATTCTTCCTTTTTCTACCTTTAAAGAAATAGTTTCTTTGTAATAAAAATTTATATATCTTCCTCCCTAATCACTTGCTTTGGCACATTTAGAGACAGAATGTTACTGTGTCTGATCTTCCCTACATCTTCTGCGAGGGAATATTCTTTCTAGATTCATAATTTTATGATCATTCAAAAGAGCAATCTGTTATAACAGGACATCTCATACAACAGCTCTGCTTTAAACCATTATTTAATTTTTCTGGGTTCCTAAGACTTTCACTTAATGTCTTTAGCTTTATGTTAATAGTTGTTCTTATTGTATTAATTGCCACCCTCTGTTGACATTTTTCTGGCTGTACATTCCTGCTTTCCAGCATTAGACCTTTAGACTACAACCTTCGGTGCTTCATCCTCTTCATTTCATTCTTCTCATTGATGGATTTTGTTTTGTTTTGTTTTTGCAGCTCTTTTCACTTTAATGGATCATTTCCCTCCCACTAGTTTGGAAAAGTAGACCAGTAGAATTTAAAATTACTACTGTAGAGAGATTCCCTAAAGGAACAATTCCTGTTGAGATGAGATTTATACAATTTGACAGTTCTCAAAATTGCAAAATAGCCAGTAACGGACTGAGCATACTCCTGGGAAGAGACGAGAGAGGAGCATAAGAGAGCGCAGATCCAAACGGCTTACAAGGATCAGTGTTCTGAGGGAAATGGCAAGTTCAGGGATACAAACGGGGCTAACAGTCTTATAAATTCGAGTCACCATTAGCAGGGGCCAGAAAGATGCCCAAAGACAGAATCGGCTATTCTACTGGTTAGGCTCACATTGCACCATAAAAGAATTGGCCTTAGGTTAATGTTCTTAACCCTCTTTCCTGAACGAATACACCAAATACTCTTACTATTCTAACCTCTACTTTATGTTTTTAATATTACAATATTCTTCCCTTTCTGGAATAAACTCTTTTTAGCTTTTTGCATTTTCACATGAATTTTGGAATTGGAATCAAATTGCCAATGTTTACCCAATTCTGGTAGAACTAATAACATTGATTCATAAGGTTTTATGTTCTTCAGCAGATAATCAGGCACAGCATTTATTCATGGCATGTCTCAACCAAAACTTTTTCTTATACACAACCAAGTATCTATTCAGCTTCTTTCTGTGTGTGCGTCGCTCACAAAGCACCTGTTCACACATCCCTCCCTGATGTTTCTTGGGCCCTAATCTTCCCATTTGTTTCTTTTTTTTTTTTTTTTTTCAGACAAAGTCTCGTTCTGTCAGCAGGCTGGAGTGCTGTGGGATGATCTCGGCTCACTGCAAACTCCGACTCCCTGGTTCAAGCATTCTCCTGCCTCAGCCTCCCAAGTAGCTGGGATTACAGGCATGTGCTACCACACCCAGCTAATTTTTGTATTTTTAGTAGAGACAGGGTTTCACCATGTTGGCCAGGATGGTGTTGATCACCTGACCTTTTGATCCACCCATCACGGCCTCCCAAAGTGCTGGGATTACAGGCATGAGCCACCACACCCAGCCCCCCATTTGTTTCTAAAACCAGATTTGTAGAGAAGCAAGGCAATAGGTGTTTGATGATGATATTGTCCTCTAGCATCTAATCCTCTCCCCCTCTTTCCTTTTAATAAACATTTTTGGTTAAAACTCCTGGCTTCATTTTGCAGGTTATTTCACCTTTTCCCCATATGTCAATGAAACAGCTGCCAAAAGATTGTTTTAGACAAACCTCAAAAGTCTTTCTGAACTCAGAAATAAGAACCTCAGAGCCAGAATCATTTCCCCTCTTCAACAATGATTGTGCTCCTCATTTCTTCAGCTAAAATGCCTGCTGTTAATGCACTTTTATCCTTAGCCTTTGACTGAAATTTCAGCATAAGTCAGCATTCTTTCTCCAAGGGAGGGAGAGGGAAACATTGGCTTTGGAGTCAGAACAACTTGGATTCAAATCCAGCTTTGATATTTAGTAGCTCTGCTTAGCGCAAATAGTTCGATGAGAGGATTTCGTGAAACATATACTTCAAGCTTCTAACACAGTGCTTGCTGCTTAGGAGTTTCTTGTCAACTGCTACCTTTTCCTGTATTTCAGTCCAGTGCTCTGTCTTAAAAATATTTATAGAAACTATAATCTCTGTCATTTGGTGCATGTTCAACTGTCTATCTTTATTCTTATCCCCATCATCATTCTCTACTGACCCACTATGAAATGTTACTATAGAACGTTTTATTAGTGCTTAACAATCCTTCTCACATACCCTTAGTTCTAACTTTACGTGCTTTTATCATTTGTTAATAAATATTTGGGTGTTTTACCTTTGTTATTATCTTTGTTCATAATTTGTTCTTCTTTTTGCAGTTGGGTATCTTTGTTGACTCTTATGTTTGAAGCATTGGATTTACTGCGCCCAATGTCCTTAGGGCAGCCAATGTCCTCTGGACACTGCAGCCCTGCTTGTCAGTCACCTGAACTGATGCTCACTGCCCCTACTGGAATTCTCACTCCCACAGGTACCTCTGCATGTGCTCGGCACCTCCACCATGCTGCAGTGTCTCTAGATCCTGCACCTCACCTACTGAAGCCACGGAGAGGCAAGAGTCACATTCTATTTGAAGCTACTTTGGGAGAATGTGTCTCCTCCCCTTTACTGAAACAACTCATCTGATGCAACCCACTCAGTCCTTCATTGGACACTTATGTCATAAACAGTTTTTAGTGAAAACAGCTCTTTCCTTTTTTATTCTGCATCCAGGAACATATCTCTGAAACAAGTATCAAGACAAACATAAAAGAACCCCGTCCCTCTGATGAATGAGGCTATGGTTGGGTTACCTAATCTGGCTGACTTTTTCTTCCCTTAGGATGGGCTAGTTCCAAAAAGAATCCTAAATTTTTCTTACACACTATCACCTGGAAGGCAAATTCCACCAGATTCCCAGTGAGGCTCAGATATGTCTAAATTAGCTACGACTAAGAATGAGCTTCAGCTAGAACCCCATAACACTGTCAAAGGTACCAAAAAAAACTTTCTATGTTATATTTATACACACTGAGTCTAGGAATGTGGCTTTATGTTTTTTTCTTCATACTATACAGTTGGAATCCCCTCCCAGTCTATTCTTCTGATAATATATGGGGAAGATGACTTGACTTTGAATAATTTTTTCCTTTCCAATTTTATTTAGAGTCATACACATGTACTTAACTGATCTTATGTCTTCACCAAAATATAAATCTTCCAAACATGATTGCATTTTTCAGACATTCATACTGTGGTTTGAATACAGAAAATTCTTACCCTTTAAGACTTTCCTCCCTTACTGACCAGGAAAAATTGCCACAAATCCAGGTCTTTCGTGCACAGCACATTTCCCTTTTGGTATTCAGCCTTGTTTCTTGCACCAAGTCACACAATGATGTCCCTTGTCTCAAATCCTCAAGGTCTCTTAAAGCTCTCTGTGCTCTACAGCCCAGAATTACAGCATGTTCAGATCAGAGGGGACTATACTAATCAGGAAATTCAGACACTTCAGAACGCACATGAGGAAATTGAGACAAAAAGCTTGAGTCTTGCCCAAGTCCACACAGGTGAAAATACCTTCATCAGCACTATTTTATTTTATTTATTTATTCATTGATTCTCAGAAGTGCTATGATATTCTTAATTTGTTGCTATCATAGAAGAGTACTCTTTTTGTTTTTTTTTTCAAAATTTTGTTCACTAGAGTACACTCCCCTTACTATAATTTGGTAGTTTGTTTTTTGCTCAAGATGTGGTTAAAGCAAGCACATTTATAAGACAAATCTGGTAACCTGACATAATACAAAGTATTACAAAGCCAAACATTAAGGAGCCTTAAGGAACCTTGAGGGAAGACACAAATATTTCTCCCACTTGGCTCCACTCTATCTGGCTAGAATTCTAAGGCAGTGATACAAGAAGTGGGTCTTCTCATCTTTTTATTAGGATGAGACTAGGAATCCAGGTTGATGTATAAGAGATGTGAAATGTTTCTCATCCTTCATCACTCAGAAATACCACTGAAATGCACAATCTCTTCCAATTTTCCAGTTCTTTCACTACACAAATGGAACAAGGCAATAAGAGTTCCACTAAAAACTATTTAGAGTCATCCATATTACCATTTTCTTCCTTTATACACATAGTTGTAGACTTATTTATATGAAGACTTGATTGTCATAATAATACTTTTCATTTGTTAAAATTGTTTGTTAAATAAATTTATTAAAAGGAAAGTCACACTCTTTCTTATCATTTAATATATAGTTGGGAACTTGAGAAAAGCATGATCATGGTATTAAACTAAGATGAGGACAGAGACCTCAAATCTTGTCCTTGTTTCATTAAAACCAACTGCTTCTATTTAGTTGACAAGTGATTAAACAAAAACAAGGACAGAGATCTCAAAATCACACTCTAATTATTTGTTTCATTAGAACCAATTATTTCTGTTTATTTGTTTATCCCAAGCTTATTTATTGTCAGTCAACCTATGTTATTCAAGGACTATGTGAAAATTCATGCAGATAAAAGAGATGCATTCACAGTTCTCAAATCAAGGACTTTGCTGGGTTTCTGAATCAAGAATTACTCCATGGTATTTTTGACTTGATATAGTTAGCACATCATTGTTATATATTCACCCAAGCATCACCTACTTCACTGTTAGCTAAAAGAGAACAGAAAAAAATTAACATATTCAGAGCATGCCATAAAATAAAGACAGGATCATCCTTTCTTCTGCTCTAACATTGAAGAAAAACTACCAAGAGTGAAGGAAAGAACAGTGCCACACATGCCATCACTAAGCTAGAAAGTTGTTCAAAGCCAAATCCCAGATGTGGACTAAATAAGCTCAACTTTTTAGTTGATTCTAACAGTATGAGGAAGGAAGTAAATATCTGCATTCATCCAGTGCCACTGAGCTCTGATTTTACCAAATCACACATTTACAATTCCTGCCATTGAATCATGGGTCTCCAGAACAAAGTATAGAATCATTATAAAGAGGCTTTTAAATCATTTAAAAATCAAGTACTTCAACTTTATCCAAGGGAGCACAGTACTCCTAATTCTCTATTCTGAGAGTTGAACTTCTTCGGAAAACAGGTTATATGAGGTAATACACACACAGCAAGGTTCACTTAAAAATGCAGGTGTATCGTTGTTGGACATTTGGGTTGGTTCCAACTCTTTGCTATTGTGAATAGTGCCGCAATAAACATACGTGTGCATGTGTCTTTATAGCAGCATGATTTATAGTCCTTTGGGTATATACCCAGTAATGGGATGGCTGGGTCAAATGATATTTCTAGTTCGAGATCCCTGAGGAATCGCCACACTGACTTCCACAATGGTTGAACTAGTTTACAGTCCCACCAACAGTGTAAAAGTGTTCCTATTTCTCAGTAAACTATCGCAAGGACAAAAAACCAAACACCGCATGTTCTCACTCATAGGTGGGAATTGAACAATGAGAACTCATGGACACAGGAAGGGGAACATCACGCTCCGGGGACTGTTGTGGGGTGGGGGGAGGGGGGAGGGACAGCATTAGGAGATACACCTAATGCTAAATGACAAGTTAATGGGTGCAGGAAATCAACATGGCACATGGATACATATGTAACAAACCTGCACATTGTGCACATGTACCCTAAAACCCTAAAGTATAATTTAAAAAAAAAAAAATCAGAAAAAAAACAAAAAAAACAAAAAAAAAAATGCAGGTGTAAGTCTAGTTAAAAAATGCAGCTTTTTAAAAATCAAACACTTAAACATCTTCAAAAATCTAGACATTATTTAATATAAGCAAAAACAAGCAAATGCTTAACTCATATTAGGTAGCCTGTAGATTGGAAGATGGCATAACATAATGGAATGAGCTGCAAGTTCAGCATTTATAAACTATCTCCACAGTAATTAATTTTGTCATTGTGAGCAATTCAAATAATCATATAAATTGGTAGAGCAACCTGAAATTCAGCAGTATTGAAAAAAAAAACAGTAGCTTGATTGAACCCAGCTGACAAGAGGAATCAATGAAAATAGCTACAAGATAATTTAAGAAATTGTGGCAGAAATGGTAACCCAGAGTCCAGAAGATGGAAGCACAGGGGTAAACAAGCAATAAACCTCTAAGTAACAAGTTGGAAAGCAGGAGAAGAGAGGTACTCTGAATTCCTTTGAGCTTTGCTATTTGTCATGTGGTTCATGACAAATGGATCTCATATGCTGTAGGCCCAGATGGTTTCACTAGTAAAATCTATCAAACACTTAAGGAAGAAATAATACCAATTCTGCATGTTGTCAAAGACTGACAGAAAATAGAGAAAAATGTAGGATATTCCCAGTAATTTGAAGAGGCAATGTCACCCTGACCAAAATCAGACAAAGACAAAGAAATTACAAGAAAACTACTGACCACTATGCATTGTAATCATGAACAAACATACAAAAAGAACTCAACAAAATGTTAGCAAATCAAATTCAGCAACATATAAAAATAATAATACATCATGACTGGAGTAATAAGACGTAATGACCCATATAAACATCATGGAGTTTAAATGGGGAAAGCAAGGTTGGTTCAATATTTTGAAAATATATCAATGTCATTTATCACATGAACAGACTAAAACATGATCTCAACAGAGGCAGAAAAGTTATTTTTACAAAATACAGCATTTATTCATGATTAAAACTCTAAGAAAATTAGGCATAAAAGACTACATTTTGAACTTGATAAAGGGCATCTGCATAAAACCTGAGCTGAAGTCAGACTTAATGAGAAAAATTAAATCTTTCTCCTTAAGATTAAAAACAAGGCAAAAGTGTCCTCTCCTCCCATCTGTAACCAATATCATACTATACGTCCTAGCTAGAATAATAGACCAAAAAAAGGAATAAAAGGAATATATTATAAAAATAAATTTTCTCCATTCTTAGAAAACATGATTATCTATGTAGAATTTCACAAAGTTTACCCAAAAAAGCTACTAGATGTAACAAGTCTATTTAGCAAGACTGTAGGATACAAGGTCAATATAAAAATAAAAACTATGTATCTACATGCTAGCAATGAACTATTTGAAATTATAATTTTAAAAGTACCATTTACAATAGCAATATAAAATATAAAATACTTATATATAAATATAACATACAAAATTTGTAAGCTAAAAACTATAAAAGTTTAATGAAAGGGCAAAATTCAAAGACTTACGCATACTACCTGATTTTAAGATTTATTATAAAGTTACAATAATAGTAACAATGTGGTCTTTGCAAATAAATAGATACATAGATCAATTAATTAGAACAGAGGGTCCAGAAACAGGCCCACCCAAATGTCAGCTGATTTTTTGTAATGTCCCAAGAAATTCAGTGGAAAGATGGCAATCTTATTGAAAAGTTGTGCTGGACCTAAATGTAAACCCTAGAAGAAATCTTTGCAACCTTGTGTTTCACAAAATTTTTTTAGAAGACTGAAAATACAAATTACAGAAGAAAATTAAAAAAAATGGACTTCTTCAAATTTGAAAGCTTCTACTAAAGATAACTGTAAGAAAATTAAGAAACAAACCACAGACTGGAAAAATATTTGCAAAACACATTTCTGAGAAGGACAGGTATCCAGAATATTTTTTTAACTCTCACGACTCAGTAATAAGAAAACTTATAATTCAATAAAGAATATTTTAACAGATACTTCAACAAAGAAGATACAGAGGTATAAGATAAACACATAGGCGATCCACATACTAATAATTTAAAAATTGCAAATTACAATCACAATAGGACACCAATATACAACTATTATCATGGCTAATTTAAAAAAAAATAGCAGGTACCAGCAAGAATGAAGAGAAATTGGGACTCTTATACTTTGCTGGTATGAATGCAAAAATGACACAACCACTTTGAAAAACAGTTTGATAATTTCTTATAAAATTAAACACACACATACCATGTGACCAGAAATATCACTCCTAAGCACTTACCCAACGGAAGTGCAAACATATGTCCTTAAAGTCAATAAAAAATGTGTATACAAATAATATTTTGTTTATAATTGCCGAAACAATTTTGCTGGAAACAACGCAAATAACCATCAACTGGTGAATAAACTGTAGTATGTTCATGTAATGAAATACTACTCGGGAATAAACAGAACAAACTACTGATACATGCAACAACATGGATAAATCTCAAATGCAACATGCAGAGTCAAAGAAAACTGACTCAAAAGGACACATACTATATGATTCCATTCCTATGACATTCTGAAAAAGGCAAAACCATCGCCACTGAAAACAAATCAGTAGATGACAAAACACAAGGTGGGGGTGGGAAGGAGTCACTACAAATGAGCTTGAGAGAATTTTCAGGAGTGATTGAAATATTCTGTGTCTTGATGGTGGTAGTGGCTACATGACTCATGGTGAGACCAGAACATCTTCTTATGCCAGAAAGGAAATATCAATCAATTACAAAGATCCATCAGAAGGACTCAGGAGCCAGCTTCAAGAGGTTTCCATTGGTCAAATCTGAAACATTCTGAGTATTACAATTAATTACATCATAGCCTATTGATTATAATAGGCATCTAAAGCTCATACCGAAGAAAGGAGAAGAAGGTGGGAAAAGAAGAGAGAATGCTCTACTTTCTATCAAATTCCATCTAATAATTATAGAAGGAATGATGGAATTTTAAAAAATCACCATTTGGCAACCATCTTATAATAACTAATTCAGACAAAAATCAACATCTAAAAAATGTGAAAACTTTAGTCACTAAAATATATCACATAAAACAGGGACCCCAACACAGTGTCCCCATTCCGTTAGGAACCAGGCTGCACAGGAGGTGAGCAGAAGGTCTTACCACCTGAGCTCTGCCGCCTGTCAGATCAGTGATGACATTAGATTCTCAAAGGAGCTCAAACCCTATTGTGAACTGTGCATGCAAGGGATCGAGATTGCATGCTCCTTATGAGAATCTAACTAATGCCTGATGATCCGAGGTGGAACAGTTTCATCCTGAAACCATCCCCTCTCTACACCCATGGAAAAATTGTCTTCCACAAAACCAGTCCCTGGTGCCAAAAATGTTGGGGCCCACTGATCTAAAAGACTACTACTGGATGAAAGTTTTATAAGAAACAAAATATTTAATCAGGCTCAGAGTATTGCCCACAAAACTCATATTATTTTTAATAAGTACAAAATATTGATTAATGAACTATAGAGTAGAAAAACCAAGTTGACACTAAGTTAACATGACTAGCAATGACACAAATGGATGTTATGTGTTTCCTAGTACAATACACTGTGAAGAAAACAGCATCCCTTCTGTAATATATCTGCCAAAAATTTACATTCTGAATCATAGCGTGAGGAAACATTACAAAGCCAAACTGAGGGGCATTTTACAAAATAATTGACTTGTACAGTTTTAAAATATCTACATGAAGAAGCAAAGAAAGGCTGAAGAGTCACTACAGATTGAAGGACAATGAAGATACATGGCTATCGAATGAAACTCTTGGTCCTGGTTTCTGGACCAAAAAGGAAAGAGAGGAAAATAAAAGTTTTGTTTTTGTTTTTGCCCTTGTATTTTTTTTCTCCTTATTCTTCTCCTTTTTGTCTGTTTCTACAAAGGACATTATTGGAACAAATACTGAAATTTTCATGGGGTTTGTGAGTTATATGTATTGTATCAATGTTAATTTTCTGATTTTGAGATACATACATTATGGATGAATAGGAAATACACACTGCTTTATTTAGGAGTAACAGGGCATCACATCTGCAACATATTTGCAAATGGAAATTAACAATAAACATTAGAAATGGAAGATACATGGTAAATAGGTAAAAAGAAAAAGCAAATGTGCTAAATATGTTAATAGTTGCGGAATTAGGATGAAAACTGAACAAGATTTCTGTGTACTGTCCTTGCAACTTTTCTGTAAGTTTGAAAGTATTTCAAAATAAAAGGTTTATAAAGCAAGAGTATTATATTCCCCCTTTTCCTTTTTTTAATGTCTTGAATTCCACAGAAATATAAATGACCAGTTAGAAATATTCATTACTGTATTCTTCCTTTATATTTTCCTATAGTTTTTCAAATTTTAAATGGGTTAAACATTGCAATGTTAGGCAAAATAAAATCATTTTTATGAAAGCCATGAAGATTGTACAATCATGTTTTTTCATTTATGTGATCATTACAGTCTCTTTAGCTTGGTCACAGTTCAGAGTTGTAAATACATCCGGCCTTGTGACTCTCTCATAAAATCTTTTTAGTAAGGTTTTCCTTGAATAAAATGTACTCTGAAGAAAGTCTTTTGACCTGACACCATACAGCACTGGAATAAAAAATACTTTTCTGGTGAAATATTTCAAAACCCACAGTCATTTAGTGATAGATATGTGTATACTTGAACTGAAAGTATGAGCCTAGTTTGTATGAGGTTTGTGGGTATATAATTACTAGTATTAAATCATGTGTTCCATGCTGACTTACCATCACATTTATTATTGCTATTAAAAATGCTGACTGCAATAGGTGACATGGTCTTCTTATGATAATACATAGCCTTTATCTAAAATAAAGCACTCTTATTTTCTCTTTCCATGACCTTTGTGAAAGAGGTCTAATAAACTTTATAGACTTTTCAGTGGTGGATACACGTTGGGAAGGAAACCTCAGTACTGATTTCTTCTAAAATGAACATAGAGACAGAAGGTTGCAATGTGATTTTAAATCCACAGAAACTAATTAAAGAGGAACGAATATTGGTCTAGCTATAAAATTCAAAGTGTTGCTTTATTCTGAATTACTGGACATACCCACAACTGATACAATAAACGACCAAAAATAGAAGAAATTGAGAAAGTTAAGTTGTTTTTTAACTTTTGTTGTTTTGCATTTTCCTTTGTTGTTGTTTAGTTTACCAGATCCATTCAAGTGTGAAACTTCTCACACAATAGGCAATAAATATAAAATATTGATGTTCACAATGTAGAAAGAGATGAGCTATGCTTGTAGATGCCCTCCTTCATACTCAGTCACAGACTGTCAAGCAAATGGTGTGTACAATCTTAGAGAGAAAGGGAGTTGCAGATCACACTGAGCATTTTCGAATGCCAGTCAGTCCCGTAACAGGCCCTCGTCCTACCACAGCCACCACATTGTCACCTCTACAAAGGCCGTGATGTGCCTTTTAAAGAACAAGATAGACATTGGGGGAAATTATTTCAACATATATTCTAATTTTGTTTTTGTTCCCTAAGTAAACCTATGAATAAGTGAGGCTATGTCACTTACCTTCCTTTGCTCTTCGATCCACAAGAGTTAAAAAAAAATTTTAAAGGCAACATGTACTTGAGAAGGCATCAACAATCAGACCAACAGGTAGAACAATCCCTAGTGAGTTTGTAGAAAGAGGAATTGTACATTTCCACAATAAGATTAAAACCTTTCAATCAACATAATGTTGCTCAAAGGCCAGCAAGCACAATCTTTTTTATTTCCAGTCTAGCCTGAAGCAGGCCTCTGTGAGTCCCTAGGCTGTACTTCATGAAGGAGCCCTTGCCATCTCATTACAAACTGAGTTTTCATTCATTTGGAAAATATGTCCACTTTCTAACTGCAAATCAAAAGAAAAGGCATAGTCATAACAGAGAGGGGGGAAATGTGTCTTACTTAAAATTTTAAAAAAATTAAAAGCAATGCCTCATCTCCCAGGACCCTGTCAGACCAATCAATGTTACTGGGCAATAATCAGCCTCTATGCACACAGTTTTAAATAAAATCTTGCTCTAAGAATGAGTTTTCAGAATACTGCCTTTTCCATGAACTGATGCATTCAAAAATCACATGCTCTATTTAAAAACACAATCCAAACTACTACTACCGTTTCTAGTTTCACTGTATACAGAGATAATGTGCACTGGAGTAAAGGGACAGAATGACAAATTCTAATTTTTAGCAAAATAAGTAAAACAATAATTAATTTTTATCTTCTGGTTTCAGTTTCCTGATAGCACAAGTAACTGCCTGTATTTTAACCATCTAACACAACCTTCTGTACCAAAATTTTTAAAAGTACAACTCTTTGTTGTAAAAACCGGAAGTCAGTGAAGGCGCTGATGGTTAGCTATTCCCCACAACTTCATTGGTTCTAACTGAAGCAAGTTTCAAACCAGATTTTACCCGACATATGGGCATTGGTTTAATAAACAGGCATAACAGTTCCTTCACAAACTCAGTGAAGTCTCAGTTCTGTCCTTTCCAATGTCCTTGCACGAAAAGTTAATACAGCCAATTCTGGCTGATTTACATGGCCGAGTGCAAAACAAAAACATGAGGCTCCTTGTTTCAAATTATTAAGAATTTCAAAAATGCGACAGCAAAGCATTAAGCCAAGAACAGATCCCTTGATTAAAAAGGATCCCCCTTAAACCAAAGATACCTTGGTTCATATGGGCATATGAAGCCAGCCCTCCCCTCAGCAGAGACACGAGAATACAAAGGCCAGATTCTGTTCCCTTATAGTCAGAATCAGAGTCAGGCAACAACAACTCGCCTAAATCAGTGACTGGAGAAAGAACTGAAATCAAGCCTGAGGTTCCATCCCTCACTGTAAAAACTTCCAATATCACTGGATTATTATATCCTATTAGGACAAGTATGAGAAATATTTCTAAAACATTTTAGCCAATCCATATATACTAAATACCTTTAATTTTATCACCGACAATCTACTTTTAAGATTCATCTTGCTGTTATCAAGCCACTATTTACAAGGAAAACCCCATTTCTGATATTTAATATGCTCATTAGCAAAGTCAAAGTCAGATATTGATACAAATTACTGAAGTGCTTGAAATACCCACCACTGGGTAATAGAATTCTCACTTAAAATATAGAAAATAATCCCCAAACAGAGCCTTCCTGATTAGGGCATCAGACTGCCTTTAGAGTGAGGCTTAACCTAACTGGTACACACACATCACTCTGTCTAGAAGCCTGCATACATCACAGCCATCACAAAAGACAATGACTTCCAAAGCACATGGGCTGCAAAGAAAAGCAGATACTAGAAGGCCTTTAACTAAAACTGACAATTCCCAAACAGGTAAGTGTTTCTGTCTTTTCTATTCCTATCAGAATAAAGTTTGGCATATCTGTCAAAACATCACACCAGCTGTTAGGATGCAGTTGTGGGAAGAGAAAGAAAGTAACAAGGAAAAAATGGAAGGGAAGATTCTTTTTAAGCTTATTTTCTGGTTGGATTAAACATACTCTCTTACCTTCAAAAAATTTATAGAAGATGAATGAAACTTCTTGTCATTTTAGAGTTAATATTCAACATTTAATTCAATCAAGAGAGTGCTTTGTTTCTAACTATTAGTAGTCACAGGAAAAAAAATTTGAGTATGTAACCTGTCTGAAATCTCACCTCTAGTCAAGAGCTGCCAAATAACACAGTGATAATTCAGAGGAGATGGACAGAGGGAAGGGAGATGGAGGAAGGAAATAGAAGAGGGAATAGGTAAAGAAGTTCTAGGAAAAGGGATAAAGGAGAAAAAGGGGAAGGAAAGAGAGAAAGGAGAAGAGAATAGCTAAGAGTGGGTGATGTTCTTTAAGAACTCAGAAAAAAATTAAAATTTCTTAAATTGAGAAGCAAGCATAACATTAGCTATTAAATTAAGACTAGAATAAGAGAAACATATAGTCAATAAAACTTCAGCGAATAATATTGCCCCTCTTTGAAATGTCCTTCATTAAAGAAAACTTTCCCATTCTTCCCCCTATTTCTATCACTGCCCCAATTTGTGTTTGAATCTGACAGATTTGGGAATCTGACTTTGGGCTATCACTATAAGTATAACCTACTCACATTTTTTAACTCCAAAAGCTATTGCTGCTAGAATCCCTAAAGGTAGCTTTCCTGTGGGCCCTAATACACATTCAAAATTAGAATAACCTGGCCAGGAGCAGTGACTCACGCCTGTAATCCCAGCACTTTCGGAGGCTGAGGTGGGCAGATCACAAGGTCAGGGGATCGAGACCATCCTGGCCAAAATGGTGAAAGTGTGTCTCTACTAAAAATACAAAAATTAGCTGGGTGTGGTAGTGTGTGCCTGTAATCCCAGCTACACGGGAGGCTGAGGCAGGAGAATCACTTGAACCAGGGAGTCAGAGGTTGCAGTGAGCTGAGATCGTGCCACTGCACTCCAGCCTGGTGACAGAGCAGGACTCTGTCTCAAAAAACAAAAAACAAAAACAAACAAACAAAAAGAATAACCTATGTCCTTTAAATTCTTTTTTTCATTAATTTTAAAAATTTGTATAGGTTAATCACGGTTTTAATTGCTATACAATGTACATACATGCACTGAAACACCACCGTGTATCACATAAATTCTTGAGACGGTAATTTAGTTAATATTTTTCCATTTCAACTCACTGTTCTAAACTCTGCTTTGTGCTGCTGGGATATGTGTCTGTAAACCACATTTCAACTTTGCTGGCTAATTCTCAGTTAGGCTTTGTTAACGAGAGCATTAGATGGAGGATTCAAGGTTGGAGCTATAGCAAAGCATCACATTGTGCTCCATAAATATATATAATTATTATTTGTCAATTCAAAATAAAATTTTTAAGAAGAGAGAAAAAACTGTTTCTTCCTGTTTGTGTGTTGTTCCTGCCAGCTTAACCCTGGCAATGACTGTTCACTCTGGCAGTAGCAGTTCATTCCAGTGGCATCAGTCAATTACACTTCTAGCTTTTCCCACATTTCCCACAGCAGCCCGCTCAGAAATGCCAGCAGCTGACAGCCAGAGGTTTGAGTCTCAGCTCCATAGCTTCTTCCCTTGATTCCCCAAGTCCTTGGAGTAGTAGCTGCTTCTTGCAATTAATAACTCCGCGATACCTCAGTTTTCCTTTTTGCCTTTTCAGTGCTCCAATACCTATTTAACTCTTTTTATATTAACTCTCGGTTAGAATTACTAGTGTGGTTTTTATCTCCTCACTAGACCTTGACTTACACAGTTCCTTCTCGTCAAAGAAAGCCAAGAACATTTTTGTATATGATAATTATTTTTGAAATTTAGCAATCTCTCTACTCCATAGAAACCATTTATACCATGACAGACAGTGCTTACTCAGCTAGCACAAAGTTAGATATTTTAAATAGCTAGATTAAAATTAAACAAGAATGTAAAGTTTTAACATTAATACAGGTAGAGAAATAAATGTAATTATGGTGAGAAAAATGATGGAGTGGCACCTACATTTGTGGTGTTTGTCCCTAGTTGATGAAACATTACATCGTTTTGCTCTAGGACTGAAGCAAGTTATTACCTGTGCATGAGGCTATACAACTTGCTTCTGATCTTCAGAACTTAACAGGTGTCAGCATAACCCTCCTCTGCAATGCTAGACCCAAAATTTAAAGAAAAATTTTCCCTGTCTTTCTCCTGCCTCCTCCTCTGTCTCCCATATATATATATATATGTCCCTCTGACCAGAGATTTCTTATAAGATTTGGCAATTAAACAAATCTTTCAGAAGCCCCAAGCCAAGAACAAGAGGATAAACAAAGTGAAAATTCCAAAGATTGAGATTTGAAACCTTAGCCTTGGAAAAAGGGGAGAAGTGGTTCACCCAGAACAAAAATAAAACCCCAGAGTCACTCAATTAGATTTATAGAGAGATCTGGAAAGTACAGGTTGAAGGACTGGCTCAAAAAAAAAAAATGAGACTGTTCACCCTTTACATCTTTGTGGGTCAAGTTTTTATACACATTTCTCTACTTAACCCTCATTACAACCTGCAGAAGCACTTAATGACCAATTTATGCATGATCACACAGCAAATAAACAGTAGCGCTCGATTCAAACTCAGATCTGTCTAACTCCATAATCTCTGCTCTTGACACTATTCAATACTGCATCTTGTTGGGAGGAGATAAAGGCAATTACAAGGGATGATGTAGGAGTGGGACACTGATTATCAGCATGATGGAGAGAGGGGCTGCAGGGATAGACAGTAGGTAGACAGACAGACAGACAGACAGACAGACAGATAGGTAATTACATCTTACTTACCTCTCTGTTCCTGATCTTAGACCAGCTTAAATGCACCTTCTACTCCCCTCAATGGACAACACAATAAAAGATCCAACCCAACATTTCCGGATGTAGGAAATATTGAATGTGTCAGTGCACCAAGGTTGGTGTCTTTTCATGATGCTCAAAACCAGGGAGCTCTAGCAGAAACTGAATTCTATTGTCACAGGCCTATTATAAATTTACAAAGTTAAGCTCTTGCATAATATTCAATCATTCTTTCTGAAAAGTTCATAAAATATTTCACAGTTCTTCGGCATATGGATAAATCTTTCATAGCTGACAGAAACAGATAGAAATAAGTCACAAGACAAGAGGAAATAGACTACAATAAAATTGTCAATATTTCCCAGGTGCCATTTTAAGAGAAAGTGTGATGCAAGGAAACTCTAAGCTGTGAGAATTCTTTCTATACTTTTAAAATCACCCTTTTAAAATGCACATTTGGTCAGAAACTCAAAATAGAACCATTTAAATTAGTAGTATTAAATATAAAAAGAGAATGGGGAAGTATCGTAAATGTCTTTCAGGGAAATAACTACAAGTTAGCAAAATAGCATGTAAAGCAATTATATAAATGAGGTTTTCATTCTAAGCTAATGGCTTGAGTGAGGTTACAAGTGGTTGGCTGTGAGTGAAAGAAAAACAGAAAAGAGAACTCTGTGTCTCTTGTTGTATGTGGCAATCCAGGGTGCATATGACTCTACAGAGAGGAATTACTTGATGTTATTGCATAACCAAATAACCCTCACAGAGATGTCCCGAGGCTACACCACAGCTTCCCATTTTCCTGCCCTGGGATCTTCTGATCCGTAAATTCTCCCCAAGCTAATTTTGCCTGTGTTGACATGACTTGAGCACTTTGTTTTGTTTTATTTTTGCATTCCAAACTATACATCTGTCTTTGGATTTTTTTTTTGTTTTTTTTTTGAGGCCTCCTCTTAACCTGCTGGTCTCACACTAAATGCCCCACTAGAGGAAGGGAATACAATGGCTCTACTTTGCATGTTTCCTATTTGGTCCATCAGATGTCACATGAGGCATAAATCTTGGCAGAATTAAGTGGGTTTCATATAAACTTTAAAAGTATATCTCAAATAAAATAATATAGACTTATTCTTCAGAAATCAGGGAATCCATCATATGACACAATGCAACAACAGCCGAGACATTAAAAGAATTTGAATGAAGGTGGTAGCACTTAGAATGAAAATAATAATAATAGACAAGCTTTATTGAGCTAAACTTACTATGCTGGGCAGTCATCTGAGGTCATAACATACATTACGTTTTAATCATCAAAATGATTCTGTGAGATCATATGCTAATAATATTACCTTCCCCAATTTACAAATGAGGGAACCAAGGATCAGAAGCTTAAAAACATTGCCCAAAGTCACAGAGCTAGATCATAGTAAACTCAAGCAGTTTGTCTCCAGAGGCCACACCCTTAACCACTCTGCACATTGCCTCTCAGTATGGGTAGAAAGAGCAAGAAATGCCACTTAGGTGGATTGCACCTAATGGCAACTAACTATTAATAGATACAGGAAAATGGAGGATGGGTAAATATGACTCCAAAGTTAGAGGACAAGAAGAATGCTGTCACCAGAGGAAATGAAGAGACTTTGGGAAATGCTGAGTTTAAGTTACAGCACAACTACCACGTTGAACTCTCAAGCAAACATCTAGACACACTTATTCAGAGCTCAGACGGAAGGCCTGAAATAGAAATTTGGGAGTAATCTTCACAGAGGTGATATGTAGAGATAAGAAATGGGAAAGATACCCAAGGAAAATAATGAAAAACAAGATATATAACCTTAGCCAACGTTTCCATTGAGATGGTAGAAATAATGGTAGAAAACTGGGACAGGGCTGTAGTCCAGTAGAAAGAAAATTTTAAGGGACAGAGGTCAAATACTCTATAAGACAGAAAAATGAGAACTGAGATAGTCTTCCGCATTTGACATTTAGAAGGTACATCAAGAACTTCAAGACAGTGGTTTCATTTAGTGGTAAATATTTTTATTATATATGCAATGTAGATAAAGGCAAAGTAAAAGATACATTCATCAAATCTATAGATGTCATAAGGAAATAAAAATTAATGCCAAATGACTAAACATTGAAAAAATATTTAATGTACTATAAGGAAAGCCAAAGTTCACATAATAAAATTTAGCAGGGGAAGGAAAATATTGTATATAGTCCAGAAAATAAATTTCCCACAAAAGCTATCAGAAAGTGAATTATCAGTAATTCATTTAAAAATTTTTTAATTAAAAATTTTATTTTATTATAAAGCAACTATAATCACATTATGAAATATTTATTCAAATAGATTTTTAAAACCAAGAAAAATAACCTTATATAATTTCAACACCTTAACAAGATCAGGGTCAGCATTGGTAGGTTTACTTATAAGTCTTTGGTTTCATCTGTATGTTTCATGCAGGGAAGCAATGTAGGGTAGATACAATTTTATATATGACTTTTTTCACTTAATATGATATCACTTGAAACTTACATACTATAATATTATATTCATATTTATATGTCTTAATGGCTATATAATAATTTTCCAACTAGTTAATACACCAAAATGTGATTATCCAATCACATTTTGAGAAAAAAAAAAACTCCAATTTTTTTTTTTTTTGAGATGGAGTTTCACTCCTGTTGACCAGGCTGGAGTGCAATGGTGCAATCTCCACTCACCACAACCTCTGCCTCCTGGGTTCAAGAGATTCTCCTGCCTCAGCCTGCCCAGTAGCTGGGATTACAGGCATGTGCCACCACACCCGGCTAATTTTTGTATTTTTAGTAGAGATGGGGTTTCTACATGTTGGTCAGGCTGGTCTTGAACTCCCAACCTCAGGTAATCTGCCCACCTTAGCCTCCCAAAGCGCTGGGATTATAGGTGTGAGCCACCATGCCCAGCCCCAATCCTCTAATTTTTTAGAGGATTTTTAACATTATTTTTAACATCATTTAACATGGTTTTCAATTTTTCATTTGGGATGCAAAATTATACTGACTTTGTGAATCCAGTTGGATAATTTTAATATTTTTTATTTGCAAATGTTACATGGAGTCACCTATAAAAACAACATATATCCACAGTCTCAAGAAACAATTCCTTAACAGCACTTATAAATTTGTTCACCATTTGTTGAATTTTTTTCAAGTCTCTAACTTATTATCTAAATTTTGGTGTTCCATATTATCCCAGGATTTTTCCCATTTAATTTTGATTCTATAGATTTATTAGCCTAGAATTGTATTTTGCAGGAGGCAATAATTTTTTCTATAGAGGGGCAAATGGCAAATATTATAGGTTTTATGATCTATACCATCTCTGTCTGACTAATCAACTTTGCTGTTATATACAGCAACAGATTATGTAATCAAATGAGAATGGCTGTGTTTCAATAAAATATTATTTGACATAAATTTAAAATTTTATTATTTTCGATGCCATTTTTTGACATATAAATCTGTAAAATCATTCTAAGTTTGTATTTCTTCCAAGGTGAAGGTCATACTGCTTTCTGACTCCCTCTACCACTCAGAAAGAAATAGTCTCTAATGGCCCTGTTTAGATTGTAGAGATAACATGTACCTTTTCTGGGCATGCGACTCTGACCTTTTTCCAAGTAACCCAAAAAGCTGTTAGTTTTGAGTGGCACTCAGAACAAGATACAGCACCGCAACTTTTCCAGGATGACCTGCAAGCTGCTCTGAGACTTGGGTTATACGATCCAGTTAAACCACTGGTGCTTCAAGTCTCTTTGGCAGATAGGAATGCTGTACAGAGCTTTTATCAGGCCCTTAAAGGTAAATCACAGCACAGATCTGTCAGATCTTAAGCAATGCTCTGCCTTCCTCTAGAGATCATGATCCTCCTTTTGTCATACTATAAGGCCTTAGTAGAGGTGAATACTTGATCATCAACCATAAAGTTACCACGTGACCTGAGATTCCTATCATGGATTGAGTGTTGTCTGAATCATCACACCATAAATTTGGGCCTGCGCTGTAGTTTCATCATCAAATAGAAGTAGAATATACAAAATCAGGCTTGAGAGGCCCTGAACCTACAAGTGAGCTGCATGAGCAAGTGACTCAGATATCCATGGACCCTATTCCTGCTACGTTATCTCCTCTCGTCTCCTCTCTTACAACCTGCATCTGTGTTCTCATGGGAAGCGCCTGTGACCAGTTGACTAAGGAAGAAAAAAAATTGGCTAGGTTTAGAGATGGTTCTACATGATATGCTTGTCATACCCAAAATAGACAACTACAATCCTACAGCTCACTCTGAAGAGATCATGAAAGAAAATCAGGAAGTTGCATCTTCTCAATAAACATGATTTCAAGCAGATATGATTGTTTGCATTGCCTGGAAAGAGAGATTGCCAGTGATGTGTCCCATTTCATGAATGGAGGCTGATAGTTTTCCCAGCCGCCCAGGAACTTTCTGCAACTCAAAAAATGCAGAGCACCAGAGGCTGCTCCTCACACTATCCATTCTTACAATGGATTATACCTTCCAGAACCCCATGCCCCACTGCCTGTTCCCTTCACCAAAGGCCATGTTTCATATACTAGAAATTATAGTCCCTGAATAAATATAGAAAGATAATATTGTAAGGATGGTCTGGAAAGAAGTAAATTGGCCTTGTTCAACTTATAAAACAATTCTTATACAACAAAATATTTGCTACTGGCTTTCTACTTGATGGAAGTTTGTATCTCTGAACAGTAGATAAGTAGTAGAAGAAATAGAAAGTTACACTTTTTATATCTGAGATTCCTGTTTTGAGTCAGGCCTCATTCACTTTTAGCAATTCAAGACCTCGTCTATAGTCTAAAATAAAATTGGTTAATTTTTTACAAGAAGGCATTTTCAAAATTATTTTGATTGAAATATGGGGGAAAATTAAGTGATGCTGGATAAATGATATTGTAACAAGTAATAGCTACTTCTTCAATAGCAGGGATTTTAATTTAATAATTTATCTAGAAGAGTACATCCTGGATGCTGAAAGAACTGGAAGCCATGCTATGTGAACAGTAGTAGAGGTAACACTTTACACCCAACAAAGAGCAGATAAACATCTGAGGCACCATGACAGAATGGCTGCCTTGAAATACTTAAAGATATTTGAGATAAGAGATAGATCAAAGTATCAAAAAGTAGACCTATCAATTGATACAACTGATTAAATTAAAATGTACGTTTTGATTCAATACAAAAAAAAAGAGCTGCTCTAAAGAATTATTTACGCAGAGGCTGGATATCAACTATCATGGATTTTATAAAAGGGATCCTTGCACTGAGTAGAAGGTTGGTCTATTCTATGTAATAATCTAAGGTCTCACCAATGTTTTAATTTCAAGAGAAAAACAATTCCTCTGAACTAGAAAAGAGGGAGTTGGTCGGGCGCGGTGGCTCACGCTTGTAATCCCAGCACTTTGGGAGGCCGAGGCGGGCGGATCACGAGGTCAGGAGATCGAGACCACAGTGAAACCCCGTCTCTACTAAAAAAAAAATACAAAACATTAGCTGGGCGCGGTGGCGGGCGCCTGTAGTCCCAGCTACTCTGAGAGGCTGAGGCAGGAGAATGGCGTGAACCCGGGAGGCAGAGCTTGCAGTGAGCCGAGATTGCGCCACTGCACTCCAGCCTGGGCGACAGAGCGAGACTCCGTCTCAAAAAAAAAAAAAAAAAAGAAAAGAGGGAGTTTATTCTATTCTAACCTGTAACACTGTTTTTTTTTTTTTTTTAAATGAGGTATTGAATGAGGATTTTGTGACTGCAAAATAGCAAGTGACATTTTAGAAGGCTTGTTTGCTAATTGGTAGGCAAATAAGCATTCCTATAAATTCCTCTAGACCAAATGACAAATAGAAAGATGTTTCCTGGAATATCTCCCCTAAGCCACCTAATATATAACTAAGTTCTGACACATATGGTAAAAGTCAGTCTCACTTGGCAGAGAAACTCAACACACCATGGGAAGAATCACAAGACTTAACCATATTGTGGATTAAAATTTTCTTTAAAAACTTGCTAAAAGAAATATTTTTGAAGCACTGACTTTCTGGATATTGAATGCTTAGACACTGGAAATACTTAGAAATGTGATACACCTGCTTTTCTTCAAAGATTTCCAGACTCAAGAGTCCAATTATGGTCATTTGGAAGAAATATGGTTTCTGATCATTAATTCTACACACATTGTTTGGTTCTGTAGGTTTTATATATGAACGTAAGCAAAGTGAAGCAAAAGAGAAATGAATCAGTGGTTCAAAATTCTCTTACATTCAGTCTATCCAAGTGGCAGGAGATATGTCCACTGTGTGAGTCGACTCTCAGGGTCTCACACATAGACTCCTAAAATGTACCGTCTTTTGAATTATCCAAGTTTCTCAAGCTCCTAGTAACTTTACTTGATGGTACTAAAGAAAAAAATAATCTCTAACCTCTAACACTATCATTCATACTTGGTGTGGTGGTTAATATTAACTGTCAACTTGACTGAAGGATGCAAAGTATTGTTTCTAGGTGTATCCTGGTGTTTCTGGGTGTTGCCAGAAGAGATTAACATTTGAGTCAGAGGACTTGGAGAGAAAGACTCATTCTCAGGAAGACCACCCACAATGTGGGTAGACACCATCCAATCTGCTGCCAGCACAGCTAGAAAAAGGCAGAAGGTGGAAGAAGCTGACTTGCTGAGTCTTCCGGCTTTCATCATTCTCCCATGCTGGATGCTTCCTGCCCTTGAACATCAGACTACAAGTTCTTTAGCTTTTGGGCTCTTGGACTTACATCAGTGTTTGCCAAGGGCTCTCCAGCCTTCAACCACAGACTGAAGGTTACACTTTTGGCTTCCCTACTTTTGAAGGACTTGGGCTGGCTTCATTGCTCCTCACTTTGCACATGGTCTGTTGTGGGACTCCACCTTGTCATCATCTGAGTCAATTCTCCTTAATAAACTCCCCTTCATATAGACATCTATCCTATATATAGGATAGATATATCTATGTAGGATATATAGACATCTATCCTATAGACATCTGTCCCTCTAGGGAACCCTGACTAATATACTTGGTAACCTTGGCACAAACCCTTTTATGGATATCTTTTTCCAAGCCGCCATTCCTTTCCAATTGACTCCCTCTCTCCACCCTACTTCTCTACTAGTTCCTTCACTGACTTCAAGAGTATCTCTGTTCTGAGTAAATTGTCAACGTCCTCCATTTTTACTGGTACACTTCTCCAATTCTTCTCCTTCATCTCAGCCAGCCTTTACGATAAACATTAGTCTTCACATTAAGTTCAATATAATTGTCAAAGAGGAAGAGTTTTACTTAATATATTGTCTTTATCAATTAGTAACCACCTTTTTTTGACAATTATCTAATGTGTTTCTAGTATATACTTGCCCTGAATTTCTTTCCTCCAGCCAATACCTTCTTCTCCATTCATTTTCATTTGTATTCTACTGATCACCTGGGTAAAGCAATCCAATGCTGATGTTTCATTAGCCCTCTTTCTCTCTCCAACCACTAATCAAGTTCTATTAATCCATTCTTCACTAATATCACTCACATCTGTTCTTTCTTTGCATTTCTAAAACATCTCCATAGTTCCAGTTATTGCCTGTCACTATGGCCATTGCTTCCTATTTAGGATCCCCTCTTGAAGTTTATCTCAAATCCCTTTAACCCAACATATCACTTCTAAATGAATCACTTTTTGATCAGTAACATGGATGCCTCTCTGCTCCTAGTAACTTTACTTGATGGTACTAAAGTAAATTCATTTAAAACCTTTGGCTTAACATTCAAGGCCCCACGTGCTGTAAATCTACCTACCAAGCCACACATACAACCACCAAACAGATATGCCTCGAGTTCCTGCTTAAAGTTCTTCAGTCATTTTTCAATGCCTAAAGAATTCAGTCCTGGGGAATATGTAGGTGCAATGTTTCTTCTCCACTCCTCTTGTCTTCTGAACACTCTAGGTCTTTTAACCTACTTCTTAATCCTATTCATTGAAGTAGCATTCATTTTCTGATGGAGAAGTTTGAGAAACACTAATTCCTTTCTCTTCTTTCTCAATGGAACTCTTAGAGGCAGATACTCTGTCCTGCTCCTCCTTACAATACTCCGTATGAGGTGGTATGTGACTGTTCAGTGCTGCCTTTGACAAAGTGAATGAATCTGCCTAATTCTGGGCTTCAGTCCAAGGAAGACCACCATTGCCACATATCTATGCTATTTTCTCTCATGTGAGCCTTATTGTTAAGAAAGCGGATATTTAGTTTTGCTGACTCCATTGTACCATGTCATTTACAGGCCCCCTCAAAGTACAAGACACTTAATGTTTCTTATTCTGCCCACCTTTGGCATCATCTCTATCACTGTCTTTGTGTATCCTGTGCACCTGTCATGCTATTTGTCACTTCCCAGCTGTGCTTGCTTGTGCTCATCAACATAGCTGTGAATATGTCATTTCTTCTATTTGTGAAACTCTTGCCCATTATTCAAAGGCATCAAGACAATTAGTATTTTATTAAACTCACAGCTTATTTTACGATGCTTCCCAGTTATTGTATTTTTTTACAAATTGAAGGTTTGTGGCAACCTGGTGTCAAGCAAGCCTATTGACACCACTTTTCCAACAATGTGTGCTCACTTCATGTCTCTGTGTGATATTTTGGTAATTCTTATCAAATTCACACATAACAATATTAACTTTAAATGTAAATGGGCTAAATGCTCCAATTAAAAGACACAGACTGGCAAACTGGATAAGGAGTCAAGACCCATCAGTGTGCTGTATTCAGGAAACCCATCTCACGTGCAGAGACACACATAGACTCAAAATAAAGGGATGGAGTAAGATCTATCAAGCAACTGGAAAACAAAAAAAGGCAGGGGTTGCAATCATAGTCTCTGATAAAATAGACTTTAAACCAACAAAGATCAAAAGAGACAAAGAAGGCCATTACATAATGGTAAAGGGATCAATTCAACAAGAAGAGCTAACTATCCTAAATATATATGCACCCAATACAGGAGCACCCAGATTCATAAAGCAAGTCCTGAGTGACCTACAAAGGGGCTTAAACTCCCACACAATAATAAAGGGAGATTTTCACACCCCACTGTCAACATTAGACAGATTAACGAGAATGTTAACAAGGATACCCAGGACTTGAACTCAGCTCTGCACAAAGTGGACCTAATAGACATCTACAGAACTCTCCACCCAAAATCAACAGAATATACATTTTTTTCAGCACCACACCACACCTATTCCAAAATTCACCACATAGTTGGAAGTAAAGCTCTCCTCAGCAAATGTAAAAGAACAGAAATTATAACAAACTGTCTCTCAGACCACAGTGCAATCAAACTAGAACTCAGGATTAAGAAACTCACTCAAAACCGCTCAACTACATGGAAACTGAACAACCTGCTCCTGAATGACTATTGGGCACATAATGAAATGAAGGCAGAAATAAAGATGTTCTTTGAAACCAACGAGAACAAAGACACAACATACCAGAATCTCTGGGACACATTCAAAGCAGTGTGTAGAGGGAAATTTAGAGCACTAAATGCCCACAATAGAAAGCAGGAAAGATCCAAAATTGACACCCTAACATCACAATTAAAAGAACTACAAAAGCAAGAGCAAACACATTCAAAAGCTAGCAGAAGTCTAGAAATAACTAACATCAGAGCAGAACTGAAGGAAATAGAGACACAAAAAACCCTTCAAAAAATTAATGAATCCAGGAGCTGGTGTTTTGAAAAGATCAACAAAATTGATAGACCACTAGCAAGACTAATAAGGAAGAAAAGACAGAAGAATCAAATAGATGCAATAAAAAATGAAAAAGGGGATATCACCACCAATCCCACAGAAATACAATCTACCATCAGAGATTACTACAAACACCTCTACACAAATAAACTAGAAAATCTAGAAGAAATGGATAAATTCCTCGACAAATACAACCTCCCAAGACTAAACCAGGAAGAAGTTGAATCTCTCAATAGACCAATAACAGGTTCTGAAATTGTGGCAATAATCAATAGCTTACCAACCAAAAACAGTCCAGGACCTGATAGATTCACAGCCGAATTCTACCAGAGGTACAAGGAGGAACTGGTACCATTCCTTCTGAAACTATTCCAATTGATAGAAAAAGAGGGAATCCTCCCTAACACATTTTATGAGGCCAGCATTGTCCTGATACCAAAGCCTGGCAGAGACACAACCAAAGAAAGAGAATTTCAGACCAATATCCCTGATGAACATTGATGCAAAAATCCTCAATAAAATACTGGCAAACCGAATCCAGCAGCACGTCAAAAAGCTTATCCACCATGATCAAGTGGGCTTCATCCCTGGGATGCAAGGCTGGTTCAACATACGCAAATCAATAAATGTAATCCAGCATATAAACAGAACCAAAGACAAAAACCACATGATTATCTCAATAGATGCAGAAAAGGCCTTTGACAAAATTCAACAACGCTTCATGCTAAAAACTCTCAATAAATTAGGTATTGATGGGACGTATCTCAAAATCATAAGAGCTATCTATGACAAACCCACAGCCAATATCATACTGAATGGGCAAAAACTGGAAGCATTCCCTTTGAAAACTGGCACAACACAGGGATGCCCTCTCTCACCACTCCTATTCAACATAGTGTTGGAAGTTCTGGCCAGGGCAATCAGGCAGGAGAAGGAAATAAAGGGTATTCAATTAGGAAAAGAGGAAGTCAAATTGTCCCTGTTTGCAGATGACATGATTGTATATCTGAAAACCCCATTGTCTCAGCCCAAAATCTCCTCAAGCTGATAAGCAACTTCAGCAAAGTCTCAGGATACAAAATCAATGTACGAAAATCACAAGCATTCTTGTACACCAATAACAGACAAACAGAGAGCCAAATCATGAGTGAACTCCCATTCACAATTGCTTCAAAGAGAATAAAATACCTAGGAATCCAATTTACAAGGGATGTGAAGGACCTCTTCAAGGAGAACTACAAACCACTGCTCAATGAAATAAAAGAGGATACAAACAAATGGAAAAACATTCCATGCTCATGGGTTGGAAGAATCAATATCCTGAAAATGGCCATACTGCCCAAGGTAATTTATAGCTTCAATGCCATCCCTATCAAGCTACCAATGACTTTCCTCACAGAATTGGAAAAAACTACTTTAAAGTTCACATGGAACCAAAAAAGAGCCCACATCGCCAAGTCAATCCTAAGCCAAAAGAACAAAGCTGGAGGCATCACGCTACCTGACTTTAAACTATACTACAAGGCTACAGTAACCAAAACAGCATGGTACTGGTACCACAACAGAGACATAGATCAATGGAACAGAACAGAGCCCTCAGAAATGATGCCGCATATCTACAACTATCTGATCTTTGACAAACCTGACAAAAACAAGCAATGGGGAAAGGATTCCCTATTTAATAAATGGTGCTGGGAAAACTGGCTAGCCATATGTAGAAAGCTGAAACTGGATCCCTTCCTTACACTTATACAAAAATTAATTCAAGATGGATTAAAGACTTAAATGTTAGACCTAAAATAATAAAAACCCTAGAAGAAAACCTAGACAATACCATTTAGGACACAGGCGTGGGCAAGGACTTCATGTCTAAAACACCAAAAGCAATGGCAACAAAAGCCAAAATTGACAAACGGGATCTAATTAAACTAAAGAGCTTCTGCACAGCAAAAGAAACTACCTTCAGAGTGAACAGGCAACCTACAGAATGGGAGAAAATTGTTGCAACCTACTCATCTGACAAAGGGCTAATATCCAGAATCTACAATGAACTGAAACAAATTTACAAGAAAAAAACAAACAACCCTATCAACAAGTGGGTGAAGGACATGAACAGACACTTCTCAAAAGAAGACATTTATGCAGCCAAAAAACACATGAAAAAGTGTTCATCATCACTGGCCATCAGAGAAATGCAAATCAAAACCACAATGAGATACCATCTCACACCAGTTAGAATGGCCATCATTAAAAAGTCAGGAAACAACAGGTGCTGGAGAGGATGTGGAGAAATAGGAACACTTTTACACTGTTGGTGGGACTGTAAACTAGTTCAACCATTGTGGAAGTCAGTGTGGCGATTCCTCAGGGATCTAGAACTAGAAATACCATTTGACCCAGCCATCCCATTACTGGGTATATACCCAAAGGACTATAAATCATGCTGCTATAAAGACACATGGACACGTATGTTTATTGCGGCACTATTCACAATAGCAAAGACTTGGAACCAACCCAAATGTCCAACAACGATAGACTGGATTAAGAAAATGTGGCACATATACACCATGGAATACTATGCAGCCATAAAAAATGATGAGTTCATGTCCTTTGTAGCGACATGGATGAAACTGGAAAACATCATTCTCAGTAAACTATCACAAGGACAAAAAACCAAACACCTCATGTTCTCACTCATAGGTGGGAATTGAACAATGAGAACTCATGGACACAGGAAGGGGAACATCACACTCCGGGGACTGTTGTGGGGTGGGGGGAGGGGGGAGAGACAGCATTAGGAGATATACCTAATGCTAAATGACGAGTTAATGGGTGCAGCAAACCAACATGGCACATGGATACATATGTAACAAACCTGCACATTGTGCACATGTACCCTAAAACCTAAAGTATAATAATAAAATAAAATAAAATAAAATAAAAAAGAAATATTTCAAACTTTTTAATTATTATATCGGTTATGTTAATCTGTGATCAGGGATCTTTGATGGTACCACCATAACTGTTTTGGGGCACCTTGAATTGTGTCCATATAAGATGGCAAACTTAGTAAACGTATGTGTTCTGACTGCTCACTGACCAATCATTCCCTCATTTCTCTCCCTCTCCTCAGGCCTTCTTTTTCCCTGAGACACAATAATATTAAATTTAGGCCAATAAATAACCCTACAATGACCTCTAAGTCTTCAAGTGACAGAAAGAGTCTCATGTTTCCCACCTTAAGTCAAAAGCTAGAAATAATTAAGCTTAATAAAGAAGGAATAGTAAAAGCTGAGAAAGGCTGAAAGTTAGGCCTCTTGTATCAAATAATTAGCTAAGTTGTAAATACACAGAAAAAGTTCTTGAAGAAAATTAAAAGTGCTATTCCATAAATTATAACAAAGTGAAACAAACAGCCTTATTGCTCATATGGAGAAAGTTTCGGTAGTCCAAATAGAAGATCAAACGAGCCATAATATTCCCTTAAGCCAAAGCTTAATTCAGAGCACCCCCTAACTCTCTCCAATTCCATGAAGGCTGAGGGAAGTGAGAAAGCTGCAGAAGAAAAGTTGAAAGCTAACAGAGGTTGGTTCACAAGGTTGCAGGAAAGAAATCATTTCCATAATATAAAAGTCCAAGATGAAACAGCAAATGCTGATACAAAAGCTTCAGCAAATTATGCAGAAGTTCTAGCTAAGATAATTGATGAGGGTGGCTACACAGCCACCATTGTAGATTTTCAAATCATTAAACATTCTTAATGTAGACAAAAAAAGCCTTATTGGGAAAAAGATACTATCTAGGACATTCAGAGCTAAGGAGGAGAAGTCAATGCCTTGCTTCAGATCTCCAAAAGACAAGCCTACTCTCTTGTTAGGGGCTAATTCAGCTGGTAAATAAGTTAAAGCCAATGCTTATTTACTATTCTGAAAATCCCAGGGGCCTTAGGAATTATATTAAATCTTCTTTGCCTGTGCTCTTCAAATGGAACAACAAAGCCTGGATAACAGTACAACTGTTTACAGCATGTTTTCTCAATATTTTAAGCCCAATGTTGAGAATTAATGCTTATAATAAATATCTTTTCAAAATATTATTGCTCCTTGACAATGCACTTGGTCACTCAAGAGCTCTAATAGAGATGTACAAGTAGATTAATGCTGTTTTTATACCTGCTAACACACACCCATTCTGCAGCCCATCAGTCAAGGAGTAATTTTGACTTCAAAATCTTACTATTTAAGAAATATATTTTGTAAGGCTATAAGTGCCATGGATAGTGATTTATCTGATGAATCTCGGTGAAGTAAATTAAAAACATTCTGGAAAGAATTCACCATTCTAGATGCCATTAAGAACATTCGTGATTCATGAGAGAAGGTTAAAATATCAACATCAACAGGAATTTAAAAGAAGTTTATTCCAACCCTCATGGATGACTTGGAGGGGTTCAAGACAGGAGGCGAAAGTAATTGCTTGTGTGGTGGAAATAGAAAGATAATTAGAATTAGAAGTGAAGCCTAAAGATGTGACTGAATTGCTGAAATCTCATGATAAAACTTGAATGAATGAGGAGTTGCTTCTTATCGATAAGCAAAAGAAAAGTGGTTTCTTGAGATGGAATCTATTTGTGGTGAAGATGCTGTGGATATTGTTGAAACGATAAAAATGATTTAGAATATCACATAAATTTAGTTAATAAAGCAGCAGCAGGGTTTGAGAGGATTGACTCCAATTTTGAAAAATATTCTATTGTGGGTAAAATACTATCAAACAGCGTCACATGCTACAGAGAAATCTTTTGTGAAAAAAAAGAGTCAATTGATATGCCAAACATTATTGTTGGCATACAACTTCAAGACTTCAAACTTGTTGGTTTACTTCAAGAAGCTGCCACAGCCAACCAAACCTTCAGCAACCATCACCCTGATAGTCAGCAGTCATTGACATTGAGGAAAGACCCTTCACCAGCAAAAAAAAAAAAAAAAAAAAAAAAACTATGGCTTGCTGAAGCCTCAGATGATAGCACTTTTTAGCAATAAATTATTTTTAACTAAGGTATATACATTTTTAGACATAATGCTATTGCACACTTAATAGACCTCAGTATAATGTAAAAATAACTTTTATATACACTGAGAAACTAAAAAAATCATGTGACTTGCTTTTTGTGATAGTTCACTTTATTGTGGTGGTCCGGAACCAAACCCACAGTATCTCTGAGGTATGCCTATACTTCCTACAAAGTGTATAATATATATCATATCATATCTTAGTATGTCATATCATATAGGAGTAATGCAAATTCCACCAAAAAGCCATCATCTAAAAACACCACTATACACACTCGAGATTCAATACAACTACAATTACCCTCAAAAAGTGTAATAATGGGCAAATTGAACAGTTAAAAGTTGAGATGGAATCTAGATTTAATGCATGAATTCTGCCCCAGACCATAGCTGCCCCTTGCCGTATGGCTCCTAAGGGAAGAAGAACACAGGGAATACTGAAGGGGGTGAAAAAACTAACTTCATTTTTAGCTGGGTTTGGAGCCCTAAACTTAAGCGAAGCCTACTCTAGGAAGCTGAAATTTGCTGTGTATTACACTAAAGACCTAAGAGGCCTCTAATTCCACACTGGAACTTCAGGTCTTAGTCTCTCTAGCCAACTAAAGAGGGAGAGACAGAAAATAGCTAACTCTAGAGGAGACCCTGAGTCTGGAGGAGACCATACTGGAGATGTACCTGAGGAGTCATTTGCCTAGAGCTGGTATTGCATGTTTTGAAACTACCAGATGAAATCATCCCGTCTGTGCGTGAATGGGAAAGAAAGATCAAAACCGAGCCCCGAGGAGATGAGGAAGCACCATCTAAGATTGAAGGAGTATCCAGAATGAGTAAAATAGTGAGTTTATGCTATCCCTGGAGCCAAGAGAGAAAAAAAATACTTCGAGTGTATATTCTATTATTCAAATTCTACTAATGGTCAAACAACAAGAGGACTGAGAAATGGCCACTAGGTTTAGCAACATTGAGAATTGGTGACTTTGCATACTCAATAGTGATGGCGGAAGTCCCTGTTTGACCACCGACTAGCTACATCATCATGGGCAATCTTTGATTTTTTATCTCTTAAAACTATAGTCTGGAAGTCATAATAACAATAATAATAATAACTCCTAATTCTGTGGGTAGTTTTGCATATTAAATGAGATGACACATAAAATGCTCAACGTAAGGCCTGTCACAACACAAGCATTCAAATATTAGCTGGCTATTAGGCCTGGAAGGGTAGCAGAGGTCAAGGGCAAATCAATCTCCCTTGCTCTTATTTCTCACATGGGCACCATGAGATATTTCATAGTTGTTTCCCCACTTACATCAAACTAGTGCTTCGGCTTTCTAACTCTTTTATTCTCTCCTCCCTAGGATAAATCTTAGGAGTTATCCTTTCCCCTACAGTTATGCATTTGCACAATTAAATTCACAGCATTTCCATGAGGCAAAGCAGCATAATGTGTCCTAAGTAGCTCCAGTTGCTTTTTAAGCAAATGTACTTTTGTACAAGAAACGAAGAAGCTGAACATCTCTTTTTCATCTGAAACTCAAACCCCAAGGTACTACTGCCAACCTAAGCAGTTTTTTGTTACCGCCGAATACATATGCACACAGTAAATATGCATATGCAGTAACTGTGGAACATGTAACCTTCAAATTTATTGTACCTAATAAAATTGTGTGCTGAAATGGTCCTATCTGCCCACATGTCTGTGGTAGAATGCTGGTGACCTAATAAAAAAAAAAACTTTAATTCCCGTTTGACATTCTTCATAGTAGTAATCTCTGTGCTGACAGGTGGCTAGTAATTTCAAAAGTAATTATGGAGATACTATCTGCAGATGTTTGGGAATTTATTACAAAGTCTTGTAAATGGGTGCCATAGGAATATGTGGAAAATGATGGCTGATGTAACTTTTATTTTAAAGAGACATTCTCCTTAGGAACATCTGGAAGACCTTGTGTGTGAAAGAATTAGAGGTGGGTAACAGGGACCATGCAGAGAACCTTGGCATTTCATAAGTACACACAGCTTCACAATGTCAGCAAGACATTCATTTTGTGCAAAGATTCTAAGTCTTTACCCTACATCACCTCCCTCTTGGGCTCAACTTCAGGACAGGAGCCAGATGGATAATTTCTCTCTATTCTTTTTCCAACAAAAGAACAAACCAGGACAATATATCAAGTTTATAACCGCTAGCAAAAGTCCATGGGTGTGCATAGATATATTTTCTTCCTACAAGTATTCTGTAAATGAAATGTTCTGCATGTAACTGGAATATAACTGCTGGTTATTCAGCTTCTCAAATGATAATAATTTTGAAAAAGTATAAGTATTATTTTTCTGGACCTCCATTTTGCTAAACAAATTAAAATAATGCCTATATACCCAAGGTGTACAGGGTCTTATCCAAAGGCAGCTTTCTATTAATTAACTATGAATTATATTTGACATTATTATTCACAATATAAAATGTATTAGCATAATATATCCCTGCCATGGTCAAATATTTCACTATTAATAATAACACAAGCCCTATAAGATGTGTAGATCAATGCATTATATGAATAATTTGTCCCCTAGTGATATCATGTTTCTGGGATTATTTCTCTTTAAAGCTCACACTTTTTTACTTTAGCAGAGTAAGAGAGCTTTATCCATAAAAATGCCCTCTTCTCTATTGCTGGTAATCACTTATCTGAAGTAAAATATTTAAACATTTATTCTTTATATTGTAGCCCTAAATTTTACTTAAAACAGTCATGTCCCTTGCTGACAATATTCTTCAAAATTTCAATTCAAAAATTAGTAACTCAAATAGTTTGATAACTTGTAACTGCAAGCTCTTCTTCAGAGATATTAAATACTATAAAGTGCATTTATATGGTACTTTGTGAAGCAATTTTACCTTTTATTATTTAGGTTTCACTATAATCTAGAGAAATAGGCAAGGTTGATTATTCTAGTTTCATCATCCTTGAAAGCGAAGCTAAGAAAATAAAACAGCTTTTTGGACTACATGCCTAGCAGACATACAAACCAGGGAACATAAACTGAGATCTGATTCCTAATTGATCACTTTTGACTACTTATGTAGCTTCTGCAGCAAAAAAAAAAAAAAAAAAAAAAAAAGTCACATTCTGAAAAGGACACTTCACTTTCAAAACATCCAGCTCTTTCCGCCAGTTATCCACACTGGTTTTTGTGGATTAAGGGGTTAAACTTACCCAAAGAAAGTTCTGACTTTTGCCCTCATTACCTGGGAGGCAATCTCCAGGAAGAGTATCTTTGTTTACTTGGGGCCTTGGCCACCAAACAGTCAAACAATGTGATTTATGATGGGGGCTTTGAGACATGTGGCATCTATGCCTAGGGAGATGAAGACTAAGGGGCAGCCATTCAGGCAGTCAACCATGGGGCCCCAGTAAAACTCTGGACATCAATGCTCAGATGAGCTTCTCTGGTTGGCAATACTCTGTACGTGCTGTCACAGTTGTCACACATCCTTGCTGGTAAGGTAATGTTGGCCATGACTCCACAGGGAGAGAACAATGGAAACTCCACATTTGGTACTTTTCTGGGCTCTTCCCTATGCACTTCTTCCCTTGGCAGATTTTAATTGGTATTCTTCACTATAATAAACCATAACTCTTGAATATAACAGCTTCCAGTGAGTTCTGTGAGTCTTCATAGCAAATTATCAAACCTGAAGGCAGTCTTGAGAACCCCCAAACTTGCAACTGGTGTCAGAAGTGAGAGTAGTCTTGTGAACTGTACTGTCTAACTTAACAGCTGATTAACATCTCACCTTCAGATGAATCCAATATTTCCTTGTAGTATCAATTAGTTAGTCCTTACCTTAAAAAGAGCACCATTTTCATTTCATCAGGAAAAATGTGTTTTCTTATAAAAATTCTGTGAGAACTACCAAGATTTTTACTCTCTCAATATGCAAAGGAACTATTCAGATGTAGTATACCTTGTTGTCTCTCAGCAGTAGTCTACAGATGTTCCTTGACTTATGATGAGATTATGTCCTTATAAACTCATTGTGACTTGAAAATATCGTTATGTTAAAAATGCTTTTTTTTTTTTTTTTTTTTTGAGACGGAGTCTTGCTCTTTCGCCCAGGCTGGAGTGCAGTGGCGCAATCTCGGCTCACTGCAAGCTCCGTGTCCCGGGTTCACGCCATTCTCCTGCCTCAGCCTCTCCGAGTAGCTGGGACTACAGGTGCCCGCCACCACGCCCGGCTAATTTTTTTGTATTTTTTAGTAGAGACGGGGTTTCACCGTGGTCTCAATCTCCTGACCTTGTGATCCGCCCGCCTCAGCCTCCCAAAGTGCTGGGATTACAAGCGTGAGCCACCGCGCCCGGCCAAAAATGCTTTTAACACATCTAACCTACCAGTCATCGTAACTTAGCTTAACCTAACCTATCTTACCCTTGCTCGGAGCACTTACATTAGCCTACAGATTAGAAAAATCATCTAACATAAAGCCTATTTTAAGATAAAATGTTGAATATGTCATATAATATATTGAATACTGTACTAAAAGTAAAAAACAGAATGGCTGTATGGATACTTGAAATATGGTTTCTACTAATTGTGTATGACTTTTGCACCATCATAAAGTCAAAAAATTGTAAGTTGAACCATCATTAAATCAGGGTCTGTTTGTACTTTTCTTGCTGTGATGGAAGAAACCAAACTAGAGTTTAATTCTCAATGTCCTAGATGTTATATGATAGTTCTTTTCTTTCTGTTACTACTAAATAAAGCCAACAAGAACATGCATCATTTTCACTTGCAAAACATTAAATCATTTTTTCAGAAAATTTTGAGCAACACAAGTCAATCAAATTATGAAAAGAATATCCTGTATTAAAGCTCCTAAAAACACTGAGAAAACTAAGAAACTGATACCTGTACATATAACAAATCCAACTTGGAAAGTGCATAAGTCAGTTCATAAAATTTTATGTATTCCTTAGGCACAAAACTCTGGGATCTAGGTTGTACATGCATCACTTAATTCCTCTTTTTCCAATAAGAAGGGGTGAAATAAGATCCTTAATCCCTTAAGAACCTGTGGGCTCTAAACATCTTTGTAAATAGGGTTTCTCCCTACAGTGACCATTGAATATCTTTTTAGGCTTTAAAGTGTGCCAAAATTTAAGCTTTTCTGTAGGAAAGAAATCTAAAATCAAGAAATTGAGTGAGAAATGTAAATCTCCTGGAAGATACCACTGAGCTTCCTAACATTTTCTCATTGCTATTTAAATTAAAGAAAACACCATTTAAAAAAAAATTTTCCCAATGTCCTAAATTTATGATGATAGAGGCAAAGTGTCTCTAATTATTATTAATCTCAACAAAGATTAATTTAAGACCTAAAACATATGCAACTTACTAGAGATGGTGCAGTGATCTAAACAGTATCATTTGGTTTAATTTTCCCATGTCATCAGAAAGCATATGATACACATTCTTAGGAAAGTTTTGATAACTGTTAATAAATAATGTATTATATCCCAATCACCTTTTTAAATATTTTGATTTTGATTTTCTTCAAAGAACATTGAATTGATAATATTGACTAATAAGGTATAAAATCGTGTTGAAAGGGGAACATCAAAGTTATAATGTAATCTTGAATAGCCCAGAGACAACTGAAAAAAATACCCACACTTAAAGATTTCAAGTTTTAGTTGGTCAAATTGATTTTTCTCTTATTCTGCAAATCAAAGGGACATAATCCTCCCAAATTAATTAACTGTGTGTTTAATATCACCTGGAGTGAATAAGAAAATACCAAATAGGCATACTCCCTAACCAAAAAAAGGAAGGGCTGCATTGACAGTATTTACACTCCCTTGTTATATAGAGGTTCAAGTCAACCTGCTATAATCACAACAGAGGGTATGAGATTTTAGATTCATGAGCACAAGTGTTTTTCTTTATAGGCCTTTTGCTTTACAGGGTCATGAATCTGTGAGAAACAGCAGACTTTATGAGGATTTTCCATGGGAAAATGTTCATGAATCTTAGTAATGGCCCAGTTATCATTTCATCAACATCACACCGAATTTCACTGTAAAACCAAGGTTAGTGACTTCCTAGTGGAAATGCAAATAAGGAAATTGGCAAAAAAGTCCTCTGTGTCTTTGATTAGAAAATCATTTCTCCCAAATTTCTTCCTCTAAACTTTGTTATCCTCCGCTATCTTCTTTTCCCAACTTCTTTTAATGTAGCAATTCCTGCTGTTTGTACGAGACTCAGGTCAAATCATCTCTGAAGCTTTCCCTGAGAAAAGCTCACCTCTCCACATGAGGTCATAACACCATCCCTGTGCTCCTTTAACACTTGGTACTTAGCTCCATTAACACTTACCTCTCTATATTGTAGTTCTTTGCTGAACCTTTTCAATTTTTGCGTCATCAGCACGTAGCCTCTGCAATGCCACATAGTAGGTATTCAGTCAATACTTATGTCATAAATGGATAAATAGTTGAAAGGAAGAAAAATGCCCTGAAATTTTGGTTAGTTTTATTTATACTTACATCCATAAAACACTGATAACCATGAACATTGATATTTATTGCAAAAATCTTCATGAATCCAGAAAAGAAGTAAATAGAATTTCAAGTAATTTGTTATAGCAAAACCAAATAGCAGCATGACATTTCTACTTATAATAAAACAAAAATAACTGCATATTTTTCTTCTGTCCTCCATTTGTTCAATATCTATCATAATTTTAATAGTCCTGAATGCAATCCAAATGGTACACTGATCTAATCACCTGAAAATAATATGACCAGCATATAAGCAATAAAAGTGGGTAAAATATTCAGTGGGAATGTTCATCTCACACAAGAATTCTTACCCATCTCAAGTTTTTGGTTTCCTAGATTACATAAATATTGAAAACACATTAAAAAAAATCAGTCTTGTTCACAGACTCCTAGAATCATTGAATCTTTAACTTTCCTAGAGGGAAGAGACCAGAAAGAGGGAAGAGTAGAGAAACCAAAACACATAAAAATATTTACAAAGTGAGTTAAGCCTTCTTTATCTTACAGGTAAAGAAATTGAAACCCCAAGAGACTGAATAGTCTATAGAGGATCACCCTTCTTGTTGACTTCAGTTTAAAATGAAAGGCAACCTAACATAGCTTAGAATATCCATTTAACAATGTTATTCTGCTATCTGCCACTGATACCTCTGAGCTTTATGAGTGCTTTATGAGAAGAACTGAGAGGCTTTATGAGATAAAATGCAAAGTTTGGATGCTGGTAATTTACTCTAGTTGTTCTCTAAACCAATTCTACCCCTACACTAAGATCTTATTTATATGTTTGCTTAGCATCATTCTGAGTCATTACTACAGACTGCACTGCTTGCCCTTATCAGTCATGGGACAAGTATATGCAATTTGTTATCAGATTTACAGAGGTTTTGCTTAGTTAAAACCCTCCTATTGAAAAAGTCATTTCAAAGACTAAATCCTACCAATAATGTCTGAGAAACAGCAATGTGTACTTGTGGAGTTTGTTTGTTAATGACTGCTGATTTCCCTAGAGGTTACCCTTCAGTACCTAGAGAGATGTGTCTTATATTTGAATATTAATGAAAGTCACCTGTGAAACTATCAAAGTAAAATTGCATCAGACAGTTTAAACAGGAAAGGAAGACTTTATTCAAGACTGTTCCAAGATGGGAGAGAGATTTAATGCAATGAGATGAAACAAAAGGCAGGGGAGTTTTTAAGTGCTAGCAAGGCCTAGTAGAAAAGCACTGGAGGATTTCAAGGGGAGGCTGGTCAATGTGATTAGACCATCTGTGTTTTCTAGTTGGTACTTATTGAAGTTACACTCTTACCCTCCACAGAGGGTGAGCAATAGAGGCACTCTCCTGATAATTACATTTCAAAGTAATGACACTCAGATCCTTTTTTCTTCTTTTTAATGAATTGCATTGTGTATATTTATAGTGTACAATGTGATGTTATGAGATACATAGATAGTAAAATAGTTACTATAGTGAAGCCAATTAACATATCCAACATTTCACATAGTTACCCATTTTTTTGAATGCAGCAAGAGCATGTACAATCTACTCATTTAGCCAAAATCCCAAATATAAAACACTATTATTACCTTTAGTCCTCATGCTGCACATTAGACCTCTAGACTTGTTCATCCTACATATCTGCTATTTTTTATCCTTTGACCTACATCTCCCATTTTCTCCCACTTGATTTTTTAAGATTCTACAAATAAATGAGATCATGTGATATTTTTCTTTTTGTGTCTGGCTTACTTAGCAAAATGTTCTCCGGCTTCATCCATGTTGTGGCAGATGGCACAACACTTGTTATTTCTTGTATTTTTTATAATGGCAATCCTAATGGGTATGAAGTGGCATTTCATAGTAATTTTTATTTGCATTCCCCTGCTGATTAGTGATGTCGAGCATATTTTCATAAACCTGTTGGCCATTTTTATGTTTTCTTTGAGAAAGATATTCCTGGGTTTTAAAACTGGCAAGAGGCTGGGAATATTTACCTCTCAAAGGGGAAGAGAAAGAAGTTATAATAGAAAGTTTTCTAAAGTTAAATATCATAAGAAAAGGTAGGTCAGGGCCTTGGGTCATAAAGAAACCTATCTATAAAGTTTAACAAGGCTGATGGGAAAATTAAAGCTGTCTTTTTAAATACCTGTCAAATAAACTCCTGAGCCCAACCATTCTTATTCAATAGGCTCTGTTGTGATCCCAGGAAATTTGCATTTTTAACAAACACATCAGTGATTCTCATGCAGAAGTTTCATGTAATAGCAAATAGATTTCAACTCTTATCAATTGGTTGGCTTGTTTAAGGCCCATATTAAGAATACTGAGACAATATTCAGGCTCAGAAAGAGGACATGATCAATGAGTGGCATCTTCAATGAGCAAAGGATAGGAGAGGGACAGGGTATATAGGCATGCTGTGTAATTGCCATCTGCCCTGGGTATTTCCCTGATGGTGCAACTCCCACCTGTGGTCGGTTAACCATTTCATCCAAAAAAAGAAAGAGAGAGATAAAAGAAAAGTTAAATCCTTAAAGTCTATTTACTGAGTGCCCAAGGACTTTAGTGAGCCTTGAAATATCACAACTTAAAGAGAAGCTACATGGCTTAAATAATTTGAACAGCAGAGCAAATTTTCCATTTGTGAGTAAAAGTTTAGAGGCCTATTATCTTGAAGTCATTTCAGAGGGTCCAGTGATCTGGAGCATGGTAGTGGTATTTTCCTTCTAAAGTGCAAGATAAGTTGTTAAGCCTTGAACTCAACTATCATTAAAAAAGAGGTACAATTCTTGGTAGGTCTTCTTGGAATTAGGAGGTAACATACATCATATCTGAATACACTGCTCAGACCCATTTATTGAATAACCCCAAAGGCTGCCAGTTTTAGGCAGGGACTAGAGCAATGGAAGGCTCTGCAGCAGGACCAAGCTGAAATACAGGTAGTTACTTCAGATTTAGGATCCAGCAGATTCAATGATACTCAAAGTGTCTGTGGCAAATACAGGTACTGGATAAAGACTTTGGCAAGATCCTAAAGGAGAACAGAACCACCAAATTTTATAAAAATAAATGTGCCTTCTTCTGTAGATAACTTGTGGGTAACTATTTTCCTTTTGAAAAATAGCTTCTAGCTTATCAGTAGGTCCTAATGGAGACTGTACCCTCTGAGTATGAGACATTAAGGAACCATATGACCTGAGATATCCATTTTGAGATGATGTTGTATGATACTCACAAACTACAATGTTGGTTGATGGAAGCAAATCATCATCAAGTGAAAGTAGTATATATGTGAGTAGGCTTGTTGAGACCTGGATGACAGAAATGTTACATGAGCAGGTGGTCACACTCCTATGTCACCTACTCCTGCTTTATTGTCCCCTCTCTCCTAATCCACACTCAGGACTTTATGGATAATTACCTTTGATAATTTGAGCAAGGAAGAAAAAGTCTTAGTTTATAGATGGTTTAGCATAATGTTTTTACAACCTAAAAGGAGGCTGCTGCAATTACACACCCACTGAGCAAAGCCAACTATGAAATGCCACTGGGAAAAAAAGTGGTGACGGAATCCTCCCAGTGGGTAGCACTTCATACAGTTTACCTGGTTTTCTACTTTGTCTATGCTGAGAAATTCAGAAGTACAGACCTAAAGTAACTTGTGGTGATGGACCTAATAGATATTTACAGAACATGTCATCCCATGGCTCCAGAATACACATTCTTTTCTTCAGTGCATGAATCATTCTGAAGGATAGACCATATGTTAGGTCACAAAACAAGTCTTAAAACACTCAAAAAAATGGAATAATATCAAGCTTCTTCTCTGATCACAATGGAATAAAATAAAACTAGAAGTCAATAATAAGAGAAATTTTGGAAACTATAAAGCACATGGAAATTAAACAATATGCTGCTGAATGACCAATGGGTCAATAAAGAAATTAAGAAGGAAATTGAAAATTTTCTTGAAACAAATAATAATGGAAACACAATATACCAAAAGTTATGAGATACAGTGAAAACAGTACTGAGAAGGAAATTTCTAACAGTAAGTGCCCACATCCCAAAAGAAAAAGAACTCCAAATAAATAATCTAACAAGGAATCTTAAAAAACTAAAAGCAAGCACAAACAAAACCCAACATTAGTAGAAGAAAACAAATAAAAATCAGAGCAGACATCAATGAAATTGAAATGGAGAAAACAATACAAAAAATCAATGAAATGGAAAGTTGGTGTTTTGAAAAGATAAAGAAAATTAAGAAATCTCTAGCCAGAGCAACTAAGAATAAAAGAGATGAGACCCAAATCACTAAAATGAGAGATGAAAAAGAAGACATTACAACTGAAACTGTAGAAATTCAAAGGATCATTAGTGGCTACTTGATATGGTTTGGCTGTGTCCCCACCCAAATCTCATCTTTAATTTCCACATGTTGTGGGAGGGACCCAGTGGGAGGTAACTGAATCATGAGGGTGGGTCTTCCCCATGCTATTCTCATGAGAGTGGATAAGTCTCACAAGATCTGATGGTTTTAATAAGGGCAGTTTCCCTGCACAAGCTCTCTTCTCTTGTCTGCCGCCATGTGAGACATGACTTTCACCTTCTACCATGACTGTGAGGCCTTCCCAGCCACATGGAACTGTAAGTCCAATAAGCCTCTCTCTTTTGTAAATTGTCCAGTCTCAGGTATGACTTTAATAGCAGGGTGAAAATGGACTAATACAGTAAATTGGTACCAGTAGAGTGGGTGCTGCGGAAAAGATACCCGAAAATGTGGACGTGACTTTGGAACTGGGTAACAGGCAGAGGTTGGAACAGTTTGGAGGGCTCAGGAGAAGAAAGTATAATGTAAGAACGTTTGGAACTTCCTTGAGACTTGTTGAATGGCTTTGATAAAAATGCTGATAGTGATATGAACAATAAGGTCCAGGCTGAGGTGGTCTCAGATGTTGGGAACTGGAGCAAAGGTGATTCTTGTTATGTTTTAGCAAAGAAACTGGTGGCATTTTGCCCCTGCCCTGGAGATTTGTGGAACTTTGAACTTGAGAGAGATAATTTAGGGTATCTGGCAGAAGAAATTTCTAAGCAGCAAAGCATTCAAGAGGTGACTTGGGTGCTGGTAAAGGCATTCACTGTTACAAGGGAAGGAGAGCATAAAAGTGTGGAAAATTTGTAGCCTGACAGTATGATAGAAAAGAAAAAATTCAATTTTCAGAGGAGAAATTCAAGCCTGCTGCAGAAATTTGCATAAGTAACAAGGAGCCAAATGTTAATCCCCAAGACAATGGTGAAAATGTCTCCAGGGCATGTCAGAGGTCTTTATGGCAGCCCTTCCCATCACAGGCCCAGAGGCCTATGAGGAAAAAATGGCTTCATGGGCCAGGCCCAGGGTCCCTGTGCTGTCTGCAGTCTATGGACTTGGTGCCCTACATCTCAGCTGCTCCAGCCATGACTAAAAGGGGCCATGGTACAGCTTGGGCTGTGGCTTCAAAAAGTGCAAGCCCAAAGCCTTGGCAGCTTCCACATGGTGTTGAGCCTGTGGGCACAGAGAAGTCAAGAATTGAGGTTTGGGAACCTCTGCCTAGATTTCAGAGGATGTGTGGAAACACCTGGATGTCAGGCAGAAGTTTGCAGCAGGGGTAAGTCTCTCATGGAGAGCTTCTGCTAGGGCAGTGCGGAAGGGAAATGTGGGGTTAGAGCCCCACATAGGGTCACCACTGGGGCACTGTCTAGTGGAGCTGTGAGAAGAGGGCCAACCATCCTGCAGATCCCAGAATGGTAGATCCACCAACAGCTTGAGCCATGTGCCTGAAAAAGCCACAGACATTCAACACCAGCCTGTGAAAGCAGCCAGGAGGGAGGATGTACCCTGCAAAGCCACAGGGGCAGAGCTGCTCAAGACCATGAAAACATACCTCTTCCATCAGTGTGACCTGGATGTGAGACATGGAGTCAAAGGAGATCATTTTTGAGCTTTAAGATTTGACTGCCCCACTGGATTTTGGACTTGCAAGGGGCCTGTAGGCCCTCTATTTTGGCCAATTTCTCCCATTTGGCATGGCTGTATTTATCCAATGCCTGTACCCCCACTGTATCTATGAAGTAACTAACTGGCTTTTGATTTTACAGCCTCATAGGTGGAAGGGATTTGCCTTGTCTCAGGTGACACTTTGGACTGTGGACTTTTGAGTTAATGCTGACATGAGTTAAGACTTTGGGGGACTGTTGGGAAGGCATGATTGGTTTTGAAATGTGAGGACATTAGAGTTGGGAGGGGCCAGGGATAGAATAATATGGTTTAGCTATGTCCCTACCCAAATCTCATATTGAATTTCGATGTGTTGTGGGAGGGACCCAGTGGGAAGTAACTGAATCATGGGGGCAGGTCTTTCCCATGCTGTTCTCATGATAGTGAATAAGTCTCACAAGAGCTGATGGTTTTAAAAAGGGGAGTATCCTTGCACAAGTGTTCTTCTCTTGTCTGCTACCATGTAAGATGTGCCTTTCACCTTCTGCCATGATTGTGAGGTCTCCCCAGCCACGTGGAACTGTAAGCCAAATAAACCTCTTTCTTTTGTAAATCATCCAGTCTTGGGTACACCTTTATCAGCAGCATGAAAATGGACTAATATACTGCTATGAGCAACTGTATACCAATAAATTAGAGGAAATAGATAAACTGCTAGATGCATAAAACCTAACAAGATTTAACCATGAATAAATCCAAAACCTGAACAGACCAATAACAAGTAATGGGATTGAAGCTGTAGTAAAAAGTCTTCCAGCAAAGGAAATCCCAGGACCTGATGGTTTCACTGCTGAATTCTACCAAACATTTAAAGAAGAACTAATATCAATGCTACTCAAGCTATCCCCCTAAAAAGAAAAGAATACTTCTGAACTCATCTCTACAAGGGCAGTATCACCCTGATACCAAAACTAGGGAAAGATACATCAAGAAAAGAAAACTACCGGCCAATATCCCTAATATGGATGCAAAAAATACTAAAAATATACTAGCAAACTGAATGCAGCAATACATTGAAAAGATCATTCATCATGACCAAATGAGATTTATCCTTGGGATGCAAGGATGGTTCAACATACACAAATAATCAATGTGATGTATCATATCAACAGAATGAAGGATAAAAACTATATAATCATTTCTATAGATTTTGAAAAAGCATTTGATAAATTTCAACAATGCTTCATGATAAAACCCTCAAAAAAACTGGGCAGAGAAAGAACATATCTCAACATAATAACAGCCCCACAGTTGTATCATACTGAATGAGGAAAAACTGAAAGCCTTTCCCCTAAGTTCTTGAATAAGTAAAGGATGCCCACCTTCACCACTGTTATTTGGCATATTACTGGAAGTCCTAGCTAGAGCAATCAGACAAGTGAAATAAATAATGGCATCCAAACTGGAAAGGAAAAAGTGAAATTATTTTTGTTTTCAGATGATATGATCTTATATTTGGAAAAACCTAACGACTCCACCAAAATACTATTAAAACTAAAAAACAAATTCAGTAAAGTTGCAGGATACAAAATCAACATACTAAAAGTGGTAGCATTTCTATATGATTTCTATTTGCCAACAGTGAACAATCTGAAAAAGAAATAAGAAAAGTAATCCCATTTATAGTAGCAACATATAATTTTAAATACCTAGGAATTAACCAAAGAATTGAAAAATGTCTACAATGAAAACATATACAACATATAAACATACAAAGCATTGATGAAATAAATTGAAGAGGACCAAAAAAAGGGAAAGATATTCCACATTCATGGATTAGAAGAATTTATATTGTTAAAATATCAATACTACCTGAAGCAATCTATGGATTCAATGCAGTCCCTATCAGAATTAAAATGACATTCTTCACAGAAATAGAAAAATCAATCCTAAAATGTATATGGAATCACAAAAGACCCAGAATAGCCAAAGCCATCCTGAGCAAAAAGAAGAAAACTGGAGTAATCACATTACCTGACTTCAAATTATATTAAAGAGCTGTAGTAATCAAAAAAGAATGGTCCTAGCATAAAAACAGATACACAGACAAATGGGGAAAAACAGAGAACTTAGAAACAAATCCATACATCTACAGTGAGCTCATTTTTGACAAAGGTGCCAAGAGCATATATTGGGGAAAAGACGGTCTCTCCAATAAATGATGCTGGGAAAAGTGGATATCCATAGGAAGAAGAATGAATCTAAGCCCCCTTTCTCTTGCCATTTACTAAAATAAAATCAAAACAGATTAAAGACTTAAATCTAAGAATTCAAACTATGAAACTACTACATCAGGGAAACTCTCTAGGACATCAGTCTGGGCAAAGATGTCTTGAGTAAAACCTTACAAGCATAGGCAACCAAAGAAAAAATGGACAAGTGGGATCACATCAAGTTAAAAGCTTCTTCACAGCAACAGAAACAATAGAAAAAGTGAAGAGACAACTCATAAAATGGAAGAAAATATTTGCAAACTACCTTTCTGACAAAGGATTAATAAACAGAATATATAAGGAGCTCAAACAATTCTGTAGGGAAAAAAATCTAATAATTTAATTTAAAAATGGGCAAAAGATCTGAATACACATTTCTCAAAAGAAGACATGCAAATGGCAAACAGGCATAAGAAAAAGTGCTCAACATCACTGATCATCAGAGAAATGTAAATCAAAACTACATTGAAATATCATCTAACCCCAGTTAAAATGGTCTTTATCCAAAAGACAGGCAACAGCAAATGCTGGAGAGGATGTAGCAAAAAGGGAACCCTTGTACGCTGTTGGTGGGAATAAATATTAGTACAACCACTGTGGAGAACAGTTTGGAAATTCCCCAAAAAACGAAAAATAGAGCTATTATATGATCCAACAACCCCACTCCTGGGTATATACCCAAAAGAAAGAGAACAGTTTGGAAGTTCCCCAAAAAATGAAAAATAGACATATTATGTGATCCAGCAACTCCACTCCTGGGTATATACCCAAAAGAAAGGAAATCAGAATATTGAAAAGACATTTGCACTCCCATGTTTGTTATAGCACTGTTCACAAGAGCCATGATTTGGAAGCAACCTAAGCATCCATCAACAGATGAATGGATAAAGAAAATGTGATACATATACACAATGGAGTGCTATTCAGCCATTGAAAAAGAATGAGATCCCATCATTTGCAACAACATGGATGAAACTGGAGGTCATTATGTTAAGTGAAATAAGCTAGGCACAGAAAGACGAATTTGATGTGTCCTCACTTATTTGTAGGAGCTAAAAATTAAAACAGTCAAACTCAAGGAGATAAAGACTAGAAGGATGATTACCAGAGGCTGGAAAGGGTAACTGAGGGGCTGAAGAAAAAGTGGGGATGGTTAATGGGTACAAAAAAAAAATAGTTAGAAAAAAAGAGCAAGCCCTAGTATAGCAGAACAGGGTGACTACAGTAAATAATAATTTGATCGTATATTTTAAAATAACTAAAAGTATAATTGGATTGTTTGTAACACAAATGATAAATGCTTGAGTGGATGGTTACCCCATTTACCTTGATGTGGTTATTATGTATTACATGCCTGTATCCTCATGTACTCTATAAATATATATGCCCATTATAGACCCACAACAATTAAAAATTAAAATATATATATATATAAAGCGACTTGTGGTCAGTGGCTAACTCTACTTCATAGAGAATATCTTTGTCACGTGTAAATGCTTACCAAAGAGCATTAAATGCAGAGGAAGCTCTCAATAATTAGGTACACAGATAATATGTTCCATATATGTCATTCAGCATCTCTAGTCAACCATTCAAGTGCTTGCTCAGAAGGCTACTGACTTTCAGTATCTACCTTGCCAAGAACAAAAATAGTGTTGAGACCCCAGGATGGCACTATTCCCTAAGGAAACCAGTCAGCTACTGGATGTGAGGTTTATACATTAGACCTTTTCTGTCGGGAAGAGTATGGTTTGTCCTCACAAGTAGACACAGATTCTATATGTGGCTTTGCCTCCATACTCTATAATAATTCTGCCAGCACTAACGTCATTAGATATATGGAATGCTTATTGATCATCATGGTACTCTACACACCATTGCTATTTACTGTGAACTCGTTTAACACCAAAGGAAGTATGAAAATGGGTTTATACTCAGGAATTCACAGGTCTTAATAGTTACCTCATTAACTGGATGCATCTTGCCTGATGGAATGGAAGACTAGCCAACTGAAGCCTGAGTCATAGCACCAGTTGCCAGACAAAGCCCAGAAACCACTGGGTTCTGTCTTACACAATGCAGTATATATTTGAGTCATTTTTTTCTCCCATAGTTAGAATACATGAGTCTGAAATTCAAGGGGAAGCCATGAGAGTGACTCCTACTATTACACTAAAAAACTCACTTGAAAGTTGAGATTTCTATCAGTCATTTTGGGCTCCTCCTGCTACTAAACCGACAGGCAAAGATGTGAATTGCTTTACTAGCTAGGATGATAGATTCTGATATCAAGAGAATAGTAGATTGTTGCTACAAAATGGGAAGAGGAAAGACGATTTTCAGAACCCAGAGGATTCTCTGGAACACCTGTTAGAAGTTCCACATCCAATAGTAAAAGTTAATGTAAAACTACAGTAGCAACAACAGCAAAGGCTGGGCCACTGAAAATTCAGACACTCCAGAAATGAAGATTGAGGTCACTCCGCAAGGTAAAGAATATTGAACAGTATGTCAAAGGTAAAGAAGGATATAAGGGTAGTGGAAGAAGGACATCATAAATACCAACTATGGCCTTGTGACCACTTACAGAAATTAGAATTGTACTATTATTTTTCATTTCTTCCCCTTTCCTTTTATTCTTTTATATAAGAATTGTTGTGGCTGGTTAACTTTCAAGTTAGTTTTTATTACAGATATTGAAATGGAACAATGACTAAACTTAAGGAGTAATTAACATCATGTAGGGATGGATAGCATGACTTCCCTGAGATGGATGCTGTAACCTTTGGGACACTGAGCCTTCTATTTGGAGACAGAGCAAGAGAGATGGAGAGAGAGAGAGAATGAATCTTCCTTTTTATGAAGGTTATTTGCACCTTGTTAAGCTAGGACTTCGGATGATTATTGTTGTTTATGGAAGTTCAAATATGCAGATGTGTATGGATGGTAAGTAGCCAATGGGTGAACTACAGCCAGTTGTTAAGCTCTGCACTTACACACTCTGATTTGTAATGCTGGGGCTGGGACACAGCAAACCACATTTCTCCTTTGCCAGCTGCCTCTATATTAACTTCTACTAGTAGAGACACTAGATCAAGACCAGAAGACCACAGAGGGAAAGAACTGATGTGCTCCTTTCTCTTTGCTTGCTCTTTCTGATGTTATCACTCCAGGAACTGCCCTTCAGTCCTGGCAGTAAAACTTGGTTCCAGAAAGAGTTGGCTCTAGCCATTGTGATTCTCCCAGAATCTGCCTTATCACACCATCCTAAATGTAGCAACATCAGCTGGCAGCACTTTTCCATTACCAGTCTGAGTCCCAGGTCCACAAGGCCCTTCCTTTGTTCTCCTGCAGTAACAGCAGCAGCTGGGCACCCCTCTCTTCTCAATGTTTGGTTTCCAGTTCTGGGTTCCTGGGTTCTAAGATTCTAGCATCTGATAACACTCACTTCTTCCCTTGGTTCCCCCATCAAGAAGCATGGAGGCCACTTTTTGTGGTTATGACTTTTATGTTCCCTTAGTGCCTTCTTTCTGCCTTAGAATGTTCTCCCAACTCCTGTTGAACAATTGCATATATTTCAATCACTCTGCTAAAATAATTACTGTGGTTCTGTTTTCTGATCTTGATACATTGGAATGTTATTTATATATCATACATAATATATGTATATAATAAGGATCAAATACATTTTCTTTCCAAAGTGTATATGAAAGTACATGTTATAGAAGATGATGCCATCCATCACAATTTTGAGTAAATTTGACAACTATGTGAAAACGAGAGATTTGGATTGGATTTTTTTTTTTAAGTTTTCTCATCTAACTATTTGCCAGTTGCCCAGGCCAAAAATTTTTGAATAATCCTTTGCTGGTTTTGTTTGCTCATGTCACACATCTAACCACTTAGAAAATCCTGTTGAACACATGATTTGATATAGCTAGAATCCAATCACTTTCTATTCCCATCCATGGTCATTGCCTCAATTATTACACTTGTTCTCAACCTTGCTTGCTCATTGAAAATCACGCTGGGTCCTGCCTATATGTATCTTTATATAGATATATAGGTATTTCTATCTATATAGAGAGATATATGTATTTAGAGATAGGATCTCACTCTGTTGCCCATGCTGGAGTGCAGTGGTGCGATCATACCGCACTGCAACCTCGAAATTCTGGGCCATATAGTTTTATTTACTTGCTCTGGGTTTGAAATTCATAATTTTTAGAAGTTCTTTAAGAGGGGCCAATGTTGCAAAGCATTGACTCGAAACAAAGCCACCATCTCTCTAACCTATAGCATTACAATATTCTACTACCCAGTTTCACTGCTTGGATCTTCTCTCTCCCTAACCCTACAATCTACTCTCCGCAATGCAGCCAGAATGATATTTTTTTTTTTGAAATTTACATAATAGTCCAATGGCATCCCTTCACAGAGTAAAATATAACTGCTGACCATGGCCTACAGGCATTACATGATCTGACTCCAGTGACCATGTTCCCCTCTCTCCCTCTCAGCATCCATCAGCACTGGCCTCCAATTTTCTTGAACACACCAGTCATTCTCCAGCCTCAGAGACTTTGCATTTGTTCCTTCCAGTTATTCACATGACTCTTTTCTTACCTTTTTCAGGTTTCTGTTTTAATGTCACTTTTGTTCAGAGAGGACTTCCCTGAACACCCTACATACAACAGCTCTCCCAGTCTGTCACTGTTTTCTTTGCTGCTCTACTTTGCTTTGCCCAATAGGATGTAAATTCCATGAAGGTAGAAACAGTGCTGCATTCACCTCTGTATCCCTAGTGTCTAGAACACTGCCCAATACAAAAGAGACACTCAATGAATACTTAATGAGGGCATCAGTAAATGAATTCTGCTTCAGTGTATCTGTTAGTGACAGACAGATGAACTAATCCACTCAAAATTTTTAATCCTTGCATCGTGTGATTCATTTCTTTTTAATAATTCAACAAACAGGTATTCACACCCTCTTAGCTATCACCACTAAAACTCATTCTACAACAGTATTACCTATTTAATATACATGAATTTGAGGAAATGAAAAACATAACTAACATTAAACCTTAAATTCCAGCACTGTAAAATTGAAATTAATTTTTCTAGATTCTGGGAGTTTAAAAACTCAACCTTCCTCTTTTTGGTACTACTTTAAATCTGTAGCACTCTTTTATATCAAATGACGTTTTTTACCACTAGTATGAGAATTAGACACCCTTCTGAGGATCAACAAAATCCTCAAAGGCAGTCTGATGCAATGAAAAGATCACTGAACTTGTTCTGTCTTGGCTCCACACTCCCTTATGAAGTGATCTGGGGCAAATCTCTGACCCAGTTGGGGTCTCAGTTTCCTTATTGATCAAGGAAAGGAATGAAGAAAATATTTTCTAAGTCTGTTTCCCAACTCAAAGATCTTATGACCCTAAGAAAGACGAATTCATTTCCAAGTGCAGCCCACAGTTAATTATCTCATGTTAATTTTTTTAAAAATAAAAAATAGGAATTACTCTTTATCTCTGACCTTATATTTTTATCAATCCATATTTCTACAGTTATTTATCTTTGAATACAAAATACTTGGAATAAGGAAAAATTGCGAAAAGAGTTTAAACTTCAAGTCCAGTGGTATGCTGGGCCTGTTTGCACCAGTTCATGAAAGTAGATCATTAAATTTTCAAGAATTTTGCATGCCTGTTATTAAATACAACCAATATTAAAAATTAAATTATATACTTACCATTAAATGGACTATATTTAAAAAAATAAAACTCAAAGTTTGTCTCTTTGTTATTATTTTGGAGTTTGCAATTGTCTATGCCCCTATTTTATCAATACGGTGAAATGGTTAGCCACTACACATCTTCTCCCAAATCCCCAAATCTGTGTTCAGTGACATGTGGTTAACTTGAAATCATTCATGGTATGGGAGTATTTACGCTATGGAAATAGGCAAATGCTACATATCAAGGCCTTTTTTTTTTTTCCCTAGGAAGTCTGTTGTTAAACATGTACATCACAGAGTCTCTTTAGGTGCCTTGCTTTAGAAGTTAGAAATTAATGGATCATATGGGCCTATATTTTTCAAACTCAAAGACAAAACATTCAAGTTTTTTTTAATTATGGGAAGCCTTTCCTAATCTTGCCAAATTGATCATACATCTGTCCCTGTGAGGCAATGAAAGGAAATAGCATGTCTAGCTGAGATTTGCTGATGGTAAAACAACCAATCAGTTCTTTAAGTCCATAGGAAGAAAATCACTTCTATAATTTCTCCCAAGTAATTGCAAGAAAAAAAAGATAATTGTAGAATCTGAAATGTTGTGGAGTATGATTATGACTGCCATATTCCAAAATTCCAGACCAAGGCTAGACAATATTTCTTTTTCTATGAAGAGCTAGATGGCAAATATTTTGGGCTTTATGGGCCATGCAGTCTCTGTTGTACTCAACTGTGCCGTTGTATAATGAAAGCAGTCATGGACAATATATAAAAAATTAGGTGTAGCAGTGTTCCAATAACATTTTGTTTATAAGCCTAGTACGGTGGTATGTTCCTGTAGTTCCAACTGCTTAGAAAGCTGAGGCAGAAGGATCACTTAAGGCCAGGAGTTGGAGGATGTAGTCTGCTATGATCGTGCCTGTGAATAGCCACTGCACTTCACTCTGGACAACATAGCAAGACCTCAACTCTAAAAAATAAATAAATTGGTAAATAAAATGAAAATTTTATTTACAAGAAACAGGAAGCAGGCCAAATTTGGCCCATGAGCTTTAGTTTGCTGACCACTGTACTAAATAGTTCCTAGAACACTGTAGATTCTAAGCAAATATTTATTAAATGAACTTATAATAATTAGTTCAGGCTGCCATAACAAAATGCCATAACAAAATAGATCAAGTGACTTAACAGAAATTTTTATTTTCTCACATTTCTGGAGACAAGGAGTCCAAGATCAAGGCTTTAGCCAATTTGATTACTGGTCAGTGCTCTCTTCCTGGCTTGCAGACAGCTAGCTTCTTGCTGTGTGGTCACATGGCCTTTGCTAAGTATGCATTGAAAGAGAAAGCTCCGGTGTCTCTTCTCTTCTTATAAGGGCACCAGCCCTTTCAGATTATGCCCTACCCTTAGGACCTCATTAAATTTTTACCATCTCCCAACAGGCCTCTTCTTCAAACGCAATCTCACTGGGGGTTAGGGCTTCAGCGTAAAATATATGAACGGGGGTGAGGGTGCCACAACTCATTCCATAGCAGAGTTGAATATTAGTATCAAGGAACTGCCTTATTGTTTTTCACTCCTAACATATATTTGAAAAGCACTTCATAGTTTACAAAACTTCTTCCTGGGTCCTACCATACTTTGTACAATGTATACAAAACTTGGACCATATAAAAGAGAAAGCTGTGGAAAACACTACAACAAAGGAATATCTCTCTACCCCATTCCTCTCATGGACTTAGTTTTTAAATATAAGCATGAATAGGATAAAGAACTGATTTATCTGATGAATTACTTTATTTGTCTGTCCCATGCAACCACTTCATTATGGTGTCTTAAACTTGTCAAAGATAAGCTTAATACATTGCAGCAAACTCATTCTTTGCAGACAGTGGGGTAAAATTTAGCCCCACAGGTCTTGCTATTGATAATTGTGGTATTCTTGTTAGATGCAGATCCAAGAGATATCTAAACTTCTTTTCATCAGCATAAAACTCAAGTGAGCCTTTTTTCTTTTTATTTATTATTATTATTATTTTGAGCTTCCTGCAAGAAACTTACAATTCCATAGTTTTTCAAAGAGATCATCAGAAAGGTTTTCAAGTCGGGATTTTCTTTTTCTGAAAAATTTTAGTACAGATAGCCAGCTGGAAACTATTGATGGTTTCTGTGTATGCAAGTTAGGGAGGGAAAAAGCAGGGCCTTAAAGGAGAGGAATGTAGTATCAGGACCTCAACCTCCATACGTTTTTCCCCAAATGTAATTGTTTTACTATGCAGCAACATTTGCAAATGAATGTAAAATTGCCTACAAGACAGAATAGGTCAGAGAAGGCAATTTTATGGTTCTTGTTTTCATTGGCATCTAAAGCAAGCTAAAACTCTTTATGACTTCATCCCAAATTTGTTCTCATAATGATGTTTTTTTAATTTTATTTTGCTACCTTGGAAAATACATCTTAAGACAATTGATGTTGCAATATTCCATCCACTGCAAATTATTGCTAGATCAAGCAATACTTCTGTCAACCTAAACACCAGATAAGACTAATTACACATAAGAGTTTTGAAATGTCTACTTTGAAGAAGACTCAAAAGATCATAACTTCAATTATTACTCTCCTGCTAAAGAAAACTGATGCATTTTTTTGTTTGGTTTGTTTTTTACCTTCTAAATCATTTTCAAATGCTATAGCCATGAAGGATCACAACAAGGCTTGCTGAAACCTCTACACCAGATCAAATGGAAATACATGAAAGATTGAAGACGGTGGGACAAGAATTTCAGAAACTGGGCTGTGGGGCTAACCTCAGGAAAGACAGCCAGAAGTCCAAATAAAAGCGATCAGTGTATCACAGCAAATTGGGTCAATCTAAGCCAACATCTTTATTCATTAGGATCTAGTCTTTATAATGAAGATCTAGTCTTGCAATTGGGTTGTGAAAACAAGAATTTCCAACAGTGGCAAACTCTGGGTTAGGTGAATAGGTAGTGGTATTTTAATTCCAAGTTATCCTCTTAGTTTCCAAAAAGAAACAACAAGCTTCCATCACCAGGGGGACATGGGGAGTTGGGAATCAGGTCTGAGGCCAAGAACTTTCAAGGTAAGGTTTCAGTCTTAACAATTAAGGCCTCTATTTCACCAATTAAGATGCTAATTTTATTTGTTAAAAAAATTTCCTAACTTCTCAGTTCATAGTGAGGTCACTTTGACATTGAAAAATTTGTTCTTGGAGAAGGATTTAAGATGGCTGACTAGATGCAGCTGGGATGCACCTCTTTCACCAAGAGGATCCAAAATATCAAGTAAATCTCCACACTTCAAACAAATCTTTTGAGAAAAAACACCGAAATTTAATAGAGAGGTGACAGAAAACATGGTGATTGAAGAGGGAAAAAGTGGGGCTGCCTGCTTCGTGTTGCCAGTGCTGGGAATAACTCCTAAACCCAGACTAGACCCAAGTAAGGGATGAGTAAAGGAACCCCCGGGCACCACATTACTACTGTGGACCTCTGAGATCTTAGCTACAGGAGTCCCCACGATCCCCTCAGATCTTTGGACTGGCAGGGGAAGCTGCTGGGAGAACACACAGGCACTGCTTGAACTCTAATGGAGCCCAAAAGGCTTCAGTGCACTGGGCAGCTGCCTGAAAATGTGACTCTGGGCACCCATCCCAGCAAAGGCTCTGTGTCCTTCCCTAAGTGCTCCTGTTCTCTGTCTGGCAGGAAAGAGCTGCCCCATACATGTTCATGCCTCCAAAACAGACCACACTGCCATTGTCACAGGAACAAAGTGCATCTGAGCCACAAACCCCCATGCCTGCCATTCCCTCCCAAGACTGCCTGTCTGATCATTCCACAGGAGGTCCACAGCATAATCTCCATTGCCCTGACCTGAACGATTTGTTTGTGGATTGAGAGCAGTTCACCCCCAACTCTGGCCCCGTCACAGCTGGTGCTTGACCTCAAGGGGTCAGGGGAAATATCTGCTGGCCTGTCCCACTTCCCCAGAGCAGGAGCTGAGCAGGACCCACAGCTGCCTGCTTTGTTGAAAACCCCAGGCAGATCCTTCCCCTGAGCAGATTCTGGCAAAGAAGAGGCACCTCCACCCTGCCCTGAAGGCTTGTCCCAACAGCCTGAGAACTGGGACCCCAGACCCTCATGAAGGTCAACGCGTACACTCCCCCTCCAGAGCCTGGTTAAGGACTGGACTGACTCAGCACCACCCAGCTTTGACCCATCCAACCCCCTTACACTTGAATGACTTTTGGGTAGACAATGAAATTAAGGTAGAAATCAAATATTTTTTTAAACAAATGAAAATAAAGACATAACATATCCTAACCTCTGGGATACACCAAAAGCACTGCTGCAAGGAAAGTTTATAGCATTAAATGCCTAAATAAAAACGACAGAAATTTATAATATAAATTAAAAAGATAGAAACCTAATGTCATACCTCGGAGGACTAGAAAAGCAAGAATAAACCAAACCCAAGGAGAGCAGAAGAAAAGAAACAAAAAATATCAGGGCAGAACTAAATAAGTTTGAGACCAATAAAATGATACAAAGGATCAACAAAACTTGGTTCTTTGAAAGGATAAACAAAATTGATAGACTGCTAGCCAATATAACCAGGAAAAAAGAGAAGATTCAAACAAGCACAACCATAAATGATAAAGATGACATTACAAATGATACCACAGAAATACAAAAGATAAGCAGAGATCACTGTGAACGTCTCCATGTGCACAAACTAGAAAACCTAGAGGAAATGGATAAATTCCTGGAACATACAATGTCCCAAGATTGAACCAGGAGGAAACAGAAATCCTGAACAGACCAATGATGAGTAATAAACTAAATTAGAAATAAAAAATTATCAAAGCAAAATGCCCAGGACCAGATAGATTCACAGCCGAATTTTACCATATGTACAAAGAAGAGCTGATACCAATCTTACTGAAAATATTCCACAAACCTAGGAGGAGGGACTCCTCCTTAACTCATTCAATGAAGCCAGCATCACCTTGATACCAAAATCAGGCAAGGAAACAACAAAAATGGAAAACTACAAGTCAATATTGCTGATGAACATAGATGCAAAAATCCTCAACAAAATACTATCAAACTGAATCCAACAGCACATCAACAAAATAATTCGTCATATTCAAGTGGCTTTTATCCCAGGAACGCAAAGATGATTCAACATTTGCAAATCAATAAATGCAATTCACCACCTGAACAGAGTTAAAAACAAAAACCATATGATCATTTCAATAGACCTAGAAAAAGCATTTGATGAGCTCCAACATGGTTTCACGAGAAAAACCTCCACAAACTAAGCATTGAAGTAACACCTCAAAATAATAAGAGCCGTTTATGACAAACCCACAGCTAACATCATACTGAATGGGAAATAACTGGAAGCATTCTGCTTGAGAAATGAAACAAGACAAGAATGCCCATTCTTACCACTCTTACTCATTGTGGTCCTGGAATTCCTAGCCAGAGTAATCAGACAAGAGAAAGAAATATAAAATCCAAATGGAAAAAGCGGAAGTCAAAAAGTATCTCTCTTTACTGATAACATGATCTTACACCTAAAATACCCTGAAGATTCCTCCAAAAGACTCCTAGACCTGATAAACAACTTCAGTGAAGTTTCAGGATACAAAATCAATGTATAAAAGTCAGTAGCATTTCTATACACCAACGATGTTAAAGCTGAGAACCAAATCAAGAACTTAATCTCATTTACAACAACCACACACACACATAAAAATCTAGAAATACATTTAGTGAAGCAGTGAAAAATCTCCACAAGGACAACTACAAAACATTGACGAAAGAAATCATACCTGACACAAACAAATGGGAAAACATCCCATGCTCATGAATTGGAAGAATCAATGCCATTAAAATGAACTTACTGCCAAAAGCAATCTATAAATTCAATGCAATTCCTATCAAAAAGTACCAATGTCATTCTTCACTGAAATATAAAAAGAAATCCTAAAATTTGTATGGAACCACAGAACTGCTGAATAGCCAAAGCAATCCTTAGCACAAAGAACAAAACCAGAGGCGTAACACTACCTGACTTTTTTTAGCGTTAAATGCCTAAACAAAAAAGATAGAAATTTATGTGAGTGCACTGACTATATAGGATGGAAAGGGGCAAAGTAGAAAAAGAAATTATAATCTGTTCTTTAAACAAATTTATAACATTTTTTGAGAATGAAATATCCAGGGTTGTTTTTTTTTTTTTAAGTTGGAAGAAATTACCTGACTTCAAATTATACCACAAGGCTACAGTAACTAAAACAGCAAGGTACTGGCATAAAAAGAGACACATAGATTAATGGAATAGAATAGAGAACCTGGAAATAAAGCCACTTCTTTATAACCAGGTGATGTTTGACAAAGTTGTCAAAAATAAACAATGGGGAAAGAACACCCTATTCAGTAAGTGGTGCTGGGAAGATTGGCTAGCCATATGCTGTAAAATGAAACTGGGCTTTTATCTCTCACCATATAAATAATTAACTCAAGGTGAATTAAAGACCTAAATATAAGACCTGAAATGACTGAAGTCTTAAAGAAAAGCCCAGGAGAAACTCTTCTGGACACTGGCCTAGGTAAAGAATTTATGACGAAGACCCCAAATGCAAATGCAACAAAACAAGAATAGATAAATGAACTTATTAAACTAAAAAGTTTCTGCACAGCAAAACTAATATTCAACAGAGTAAACAGACAACCTACAGAATGGAAGAAAATGTTTGGAAATTATACCTCAGGCAAAGGATTAATATCCAGAATCTACAAGGAACTCAAAGAGCTCAACAAGACAAAATAATAATAAAATAAAACCATTACAAAATGGGCAAAAGACATGAATAGACATTTCTCAGAAGAAGACATACAAGCAACCAACAAACAAAAATCCGCAACATCACTAATCAACAGAGAAATGCAAATGAAATTCACCTTGAGGTATCTTCTTACACCTCAGAAGGGGTATTATTAAAAAGTCAAAAAACAACATGTTTTAGAGTGTATGTGAAGAAAAGGAAATAATTATAAAATGTTGGAGGGAATGTAAATTGTTATGACCACTATGGAAAAGAGTATAGAGATTTCTCAAAGAACTTAAAATAGAACTACCATTTGACCCTGCTACACCACTACTGGGCATCTACCCAAAGCAAAAGAAATTATTATGTTAAATAAAGATAGCTGCACTAGTATGTTTACTGCAGCACTATTAACAACAGCAAGTCATGGATGCCACCGGAGTGTCCCTCAAAGGTTGATTGGATAAAGAAAATGTGGTATAAACACACCATGGAATACTACACAACCACAAAAAGGTATGAAATCATGTCCTTTGAAGCAATATGGATGCAGTTAGAGGCCATTATCCCAAGTAAGATGGCTCAGAAACAGAAAATCAAATATCACATGTTCTCACTTATAAATGAATAAATGATAATGTAAACAATGGGTACATATGGACATAAAGATAGGCTCAAGAAGAGGGAAGGATGAGAGGGGAGTGAAGTTTTAAAATTCCCTGTTAGGTACAATGTTCACTATTTAGGTGATGGGTACACTAGAAGCCCAAACTTCAGCATTATGCAATATATCCATCAAACAAACCTGCACATGTAGCCTCTAAGCCTAAAATTTTTTTTTTTAATTTCTTTTTTTAATTTATTTATTTACTTTTTTATTTTAGAGTCAGATTATAAAATTTCTTTATATATATATATTTTATTATATTTTAACTTCTAGGGTACATGTGCACAACATGCAGGTTTGTTACATATGTATACATGTGCCATGTTGGTGTGCTGCACCCATTAACTCGTCATTTACATTAGGTATATCTCCTAATGCTATCCCTCCCCCCTCCCCCCTCCCCCCACCCCAAAACAGGCCCCATGTGTGATGCTCCCCTTCCTGTGTCCAAGTGTTCTCACTGTTCAATTCCCACCTATGAGTGAGAACATGCGGTGTTTGGTTTTTTGTCCTTGCGATAGTTTGCTGAGAATCATGGTTTCCAGCTTCATCCATGTCCCTACAAAGGACATGAACTCATTCTTTTTTATGGCTGCATAGTATTCCATGGTGTATATGTGCCACATTTTCTTAATCCAGTCTATCATTGTTAGACATTTGGGTTGGTTCCAAGTCTTTGCTATTGTGAATAGTGCCACAATAAACATACGTGTGCATGTGTCTTTATAGCAGCATGATTTATAATCCTTTGGGTATATACCCAGTACTGGGATGGCTGGGTCAAATAGTATTTCTAGTTCTAGATCCCTGAGGAATCGCCACACTGACTTCCACAATGGTTGAACTAGTTTACAGTCCCACCAACAGTGTCAAAGTGTTCCTATTTCTCCACATCCTCTCCAGCACCTGTTGCTTCCTGACTTTTTAATGATGGCCATTCTAACTGGTGTGAGATGATATTTCATTGTGGTTTTAATTTGCATTTCTCTGATGGCCAGGGATGATGAGCATTTTTTCATGTGTCTGTTGGCTGCATAAATGTCTTCTTTTGAGAAGTGTCTGTTCATATCCTTCGTCCACTTGTTAATGGGGTTGTTTCTTTCTTGTAAATTTGTTTGAGTTCTTTGCAGATTCTGGATATTAGCCCTTTGTCAGATGAGTAGATTGCAAAAATTTTCTCCCATTATGTAGGCTGCCTGTTCACTCTGATGGTGGTTTCTTTTGCTGTGCAGAAGCTCTTTAGTTTAATTAGATCCCATTTCTCAATTTTGGCTTTTGTTGCCATTGCTTTTGGTGGTTTAGACATGAAGTCCTTGCCCATGCCTATGTCCTGAATGGTATTGCCTAGGTTTTCTTCTAGCGTTTTTATGGTTTTAGGTCTAACATTTAAGTCTTTAATCCATCTGGAACTAATTTTTGTATAAGGTGTAAGGAAGGGATCCAGTTTCAGTTTTCTACATATGGCTATCCAGTTTTCCCAGCACCATTTGTTAAATAGGGAATCCTTTCTCCATTTCTTGTTTTTGTCAGGTTTGTCAAAGATCAGATAGTTGTAGATGCATGGTATTTTTTCTGATGGCTCTGTTCTCTTCCATTGGTCTATATCTCTGTTTTGGTACCAGTACCGTGGTGTTTTGGTTACTGTCACCTTGTAGTATAGTTAGAAGTCAGATAGCGTGATGCCTCCAGCTTTGTTCTTTTGGCTTAGGATTGACTTGGCAATGCGGGCTCTTTTTTGGTTCTATTATGAACTTTAAAGTAGTTTTTTCCAATTCTGTGAAGAAACTCATTGGTAGCCTGATGGGGATAGCATTGAATCTATAAATTACCTTGGGCAGTATGGCCATTTTCATGATATTGATTCTTTGTATCCATGAGCATGGAATGTTCTTCCATTTGTTTGTGTCCTCTTTTATTTCATTGAGCAGTGGGTTGTAGTTCTCCTTGAAGAGGTCCTTCACATCCCTTGTAAGTTGGATTCCTAGATATTTTATTCTCTTTGAAGCAATCAACAGAATATACATTCTTCTCAGCACCACACCATTCCTATTCCAAAATTGATCACATAGTTGGAAGTAAAGCAATCCTCAGCAAATGTAAAAGAACAGAAATTATAACAAACGGTCTCTCAGACCACAGTGCAATCAAACTAGAACTCAGGATTAAGAAACTCACTCAGAACTGCTCAACTACATGGAAACTGAACAATCTGCTCCTGAATGACTACTCGGTACATAACAAAATGAAGGCAGAGATAAAGATGTTCTTTGATACCAATGAGAACAAAGACACAACATACCAGAATCTCTGGGACACATTTAAATTGACACCCTAACATCACAATTAAAAGAACCAGAGAAACAAGAGCAAACACATTCAAAAGCTAGCAGAAGGCAAGAAATAACTAAGATCAGAGCAGAACTGAAGGAGATAGAGACACAAAATCTCTTCAAAAAATCAATGAATCCAGGAAGCTGGTTTTTTGAAAAAATCAACAAAATTGATAGACCGCTAGCAAGACTAATGAAGAAGAAAAGAGAGAAGAATCAAATAGATGCAATAAAAAATGATAAAGGGGATATCAACACCAATCCCACAGAAATACAAACTGTCATCAGAGAATACTATAAATACCTCTATGCAAATAAACTAGAAAATCTAGAAGAAATGGATAAATTCCTTGACACGTACACCCTCCCAAGACTAAACCAGGAAGAACTTGAATCTCTGAATAGACCAATAACAGGCTCTGAAATTGAGGCAATAATTAATAGCTTCCCAACCAAAAAAAGTCCAGGACCAGATGGATTCACAGCCAAATTCTACCAGAGGTACAAGGAGGAGCTGGTACCATTCCTTCTGAAACTATTCCAATCAATAGAAAAAGAGGGAATCCTCCCTAACTCATTAATGAGGCCAGCATCATCCTCATACCAAAGCCTGGCAGAGACACACACACAAAAAAGAGAATTTTAGACCAATACCCCTGATGAACATCAATACAAAAATCCTCAATAAAATACTGGCAAACCGAATCCAGCAGCACATCAAAAAGCTTATCCACCATGATCAAGTAGGCTTCTTCCCTGGGATGCAAGGCTGGTTCAACATACGCAAATCAATGAACATAATCCAGCATATAAACAGAACCAAAGACAAAAACCACATGATTATCTCAATAGATGCAGAAATGGCCTTTGACAAAATTCAACAGCCCTTCATGCTAAAAACTCTCAATTAATTAGGTATTGATGGGACGTACCTCAAAAAAATAAGAGCTATTTATGACAAACCCACAGCCAATATCATACTGAATGGGCAAAAACTGGAAGCATTCCCTTTGAAAACTGGCACAAGACAGGCATGCCCTTTCTCACCACTCCTATTCAACATAGTGTTGGAAGTTCTAGCCAGGGCAATCAGGCAGGAGAAAGAAATAAGGAGTATTCAATTAGGAAAAGAGGAAGTCAAATTGTCCCTGTTTGTAGATGACATGATTGTATATCCGGAAAACCCCATTGTCTCAGCCCAAAATCTCCTTAAGCTGATAAGCAACTTCAGCAAAGTCTCAGGATACAAAATCAATGTGCAAAAATCACAAGCATTCTTATACACCAATAACAGACAGAGAGCCAAATCATGAGTGAACTCCCATTCATAAAATAAAATTTTAAACAATGTATTAGTGAGAAGAAATATCCCAAGATCTTTTAAAAAATTATTCTTTAGCAATACTCAACATGTTTATAGTACTTTTCAGCTTTCAAAGGACTTGCACATAATTTATTCTTCATAGCATACCTGAAATAGAAATGTAACAGATATTTTCACGCTCACTTTATCAAGAAAAGACAGAATTGTGTCACAGAAACCCAGAGACCATGCAAGTCTCTGCAGTCCTTCTCCAGTGTGCTGTATCAGGATGCCTTTAAAGAAGCAGGTGATGTAAAGCTTCTCCTTCCTGATCTTTTCCATATGCATGTGAGAGAATGTGAACGGACGCAACACACTGTCTTGGCTGTAGACTCGTCCTTGTCATCACCCAGTTCCTCCTATGAAATCTTATATGTCGATATTCTACTCATAAAAAAAACCTGTCATTCTTTCTGTTGTTTCACTCCTACTAAATTCACTTGAACTTTACTGAGATCCCAGTTCCTTGTACTCTTCATTTTGACTTTCTCAGGATCATTGGTCCATCCTTGCTTTATTCCTCCTTTGCCTTGATTCTCATTTCCTACCAAATTTCCTCGGCTAGTCCTCAATACACAATAGCCTTCATTTCCACTGTCACCAGTCTATCCTTTGGTGCCAGCCATGTCCCTTAATTTTTTTTTTTTTTAAAAAAGGAGCAAATGTATTCCAACTTAAAAAAATCCTCTGGATATTTCATCCTCAAAAAATGTTATAAATTTGTTTAAAGAACAGATTATAATTTCTTTTTCTGCTTTCCATCCTATATATTCAATCCACTCACATAAATTTCTACACTGTCTGCAGTGTAATAGGTCATAGAGTAATCAATAAAGGAAAATGTGTTCATTTAAAAACTATTTACTTCAGCTTTACTTTGTCAAGACCCATCTGTGATGTGAAACATGACCTTTTTATAGACTTCTGTCATATATATAATGTTTTGGCAAGGGAGCCTTGCAAGAAAAAATATTACTTCCATATTTAATTTGGTCGTTTATAAATATACTCTCTACTATTCTGGTTACATATGAAATTATTATATTTTCAAAGAAACGTTGATGGAATAGAAACATATGGATTAATCAGGCATTTTTTGAAGATAGTTTGTATTCTATTAAAATTCACAAAAATAAAACATGTTTTATAACCAGAGCATTTCTCCCATGGTTCAATTTTTAACAAGAAAGTCAGCCTTTAATGGGCATATATAGGGGTATATGTGTGTGAATATGTGTACACATGTTTACTTATAAACCTAAAAAAAATAGCTCTTTCTTCAAGCTTTTGTGATCCTTCCACTCAAGTCACCAGTGTACTGATTATACACTGAATGGCTGTGGAGCAGTTTCAAGATTCAGACTTTACTTTTCCATGTCAAAAATGTCTATGTCTCTTACATGCTTGAATTCTGAGTTCATTCAGACATGGTCTAGCTTCAGTCAAGCTGTAGGCCAAAGACCTGAGAAAACTGCATGACTGTTTCAGGAATGTTTTCATAGTTACTCATCCAGTTTAAGACAGACAAAAAAGGAGGGCATGTCAGGGCATTCCATGGGGATATTATCGGTGTGTTCAAGCATGGATATATTATGTAGGAATGGGGCATTTACATTTAATTATGGAGCAGTTGTTCAAATGGGAAAAAATGCTTGTTTTAATGTACATAGATTATGCAGTAATGTCCTTGTCCTCAAATGCAAAACATCTTTCTTGCTCTCTGTGGCATTTTGGAATTTCACCCTGTTTTAAGGCAAAAACAATGTTTAACTGCCAATATACATGCACAGGAAAGGCTTTCAGGCACCAGGCATTTCCCAGGAGGGAATCCCTACACAGTAAATTGCATCATTTATTCTTATTGTGGTGATGTTGGGGTATCGAAACCATACCAAACCAGCCATGATGTGGGCTGTTGACACAGGAAGGTGCAGAATCCCAGTGCAGCGAACTTCTAAAAGTAAGATGCTATTCCAATTAAGCATGGCACTACAGATCTATTACTAGTTATCAACTCACTGGGATACATAGAATACATGTTTCTAATGAAAAGATTGTGGGAAGAGGGCAGTTTTTTTTAACAATCAAAGATTCACAAGGGATAATATTTGTCTCTTTCTTTTTAATTGACATATAGTCAAAACTATATTATTCTGAGGCTGATTATCCAATTGTGTACTCTACCAGCAACTGATTTCCCCTCATTCTCTCTCTGGCTCATGGCCTTTTAGACAGCACATTGCTCATTAGCAACCCCACCCAAAGCTGGACAGGAGAAATAGTCTGCTGGAACAGAAATCAGCCTATTCTGCTCCTTGTTGGTAGTTCACGAAGAGGATGTGGAAACCGTTCATTAAACTGAGGCTTTTGGACTAGGAGTAGATGTCAATTATCCACGTATCTCTGGCTTCCAATACCATGGATAATTGAGAGCTGGCCACACTACCAGACACTTATGTCACAACAATAATCTGTTAATTTGTTGTTTAGGTTTATTTCTACTCTTTCCTCTCCCTCAGACTATAATACTATTTCCTAAATCCCAGATTTTATGGTCATCAAATCTGAATCCTTCCTGAAAATATTTCAAAGGTAGTAGTCATCTCCCTCAGCCACTGAAGTAGCAACAAAATACTAGATCCCTATCCATTCTACACTTGTGCTGTTGGTAAATAAACAAATAAATAAAATCCTTGAGTCTATATTTAGGGTGGCTTCTATGTGTCATTTACTTTCTTCACATAGAACACATTGAGTTATAGAGTCTCAGGAAGAGAGAAAAAATGTAAACTTGTCAGATCTTTAAAATTTAATAGACTATAACCACTCTGATTTTGATGTGGATGTTTTGAGACTATTAAGTTGAATTATTTTTCTTCTTTGTTATATATGAGAAATATTGGGTTTTACTTTTAATTTTAAACATGAGGAATTCAAAGTAAGTGAGATGAAACTGAAACCTTATCTGTAGGCCAGGCTGGAGTTTGATATACACATATATTAGACCATTATGCTTCATCATGATTTTTTAATTAAGGAGAATAAAAGAGATTTGAGAGGAATTTAGAGTGGTACATAAAGAGAGCAAAAGTTCAACTGAGGAAAAAAAAAAAGGGAAAGAAAATATGTTTCTATGAACATGAAAGACATGGATCTAAAAATCTACTATAGTTGCTAAGAGTAACTAGTAATGAACTGACATTATAAGGTTAGCAAGTCAGATGCAACCTGGCCAGCAACATCTGTTTCATCCCGATAACACTGACTAAAAAGAAAAAACACCTAAGAATTAAAACAAAGAGTATAATTATTATTTATTCATCCATTCAACAGCTATCAATTTTAAATCTAAACACTAGAACTAAAGGAGAATGCTCTCCCTGTTTGCAAAGAGCTCCAGAGAAATAATTTTTAAAATGAGATGTAGGTAACGTGGAAATACAAACCATATATACATATAATTTTTGAGTTAGAAGATGACAACTAGAGATCATCAAAACTCTCCCAAGAGATTTCAGTTATTCCTTCTAAGATTACTGGTGGCAACTCTTGATGAAATAAAATCTACTTTTTATCTGTTTTATACCCATTACAACTTAACCACTAAAGAATCTTATTAGAAAATGAATTTCTTTTAAAATCCTCAAGTCTTCACTCTAACCAGGGTAAACAGCTGACTTCCAAGATGATTAACTTTAAGTTCATTCAATTCCTTTCAATAATGTTTTACTGAGCATTTACCTATGCAAGTTAAATTCCTTAACTAAAGTACTCCCTCTCAAATCAAAGTGGTTATGCTTCTAAAAACTCCAATTGGAGAATTTACAGGATAGGAACTGAAAAGTGGCAGAACATGCCACTCCAGAATATGCCTCTTTGGCATAAGAGAAGGCCATTAAGAAGAAGCAGATAAAAGGAAATCTCTCTGCCCTCCCTCATTTGCCTAAAAAGAGGATATAAAAGTTTCCTTCCTCACTCTCTATAAGGAAAGACAGATGTAAACCATAAGAAAAACCCTATCCCCTTATCAGCCCAGAGAAGGCACCAGAGAAATCCACATAACAAATTTTACCAACTAGCCCTTACCTACCATTAGTTTCCACATACATTTGCCTTCCCACAATCCACCCCTGGATGCTCAAAGTCCTTTTCCTTTACCTTGTCATTTCTTTATGAATTTACTGTTCATTGTTAAGATGTTCTACAAATCCATGTTCTAAACACTCCTTTGAGTCACTCATCACTGAATACTCCCATGTGCATGCAAAATGCACTTGTTAGTAAACTTGTTTCTGTTTTGTTAATCCATTTTTTGTCAGTAAATGAGCCTAAGATGGATAGAAGAAAAAGAAAGATTTTCCTCCTGTGCAGAAATTAAGACATTGTGGAAAAATTAAATCAGGAAGATATAGTCTCAACAGAACCTATGAAGACACTGTTGTGTCTTCTAAAGATATCACGGTTTCTCCCATTCTTGGCAAGATTTGGAGCATCTTCATTCCCTGCTGACCCACATGTTTACAATTTCAAAATAAAATATTTTCTAGTTTAAGAACTTCACAATATTTATGTAGAGTATACTTTTACTAAATAGCACATATTTTTACTATTGGCTATGAAACACCATGTGGGAAGTCAGTAAATACAGGCTGATGAAAATGGTAGCCCCTGCCCACCTGTGCTTATCAAGCAATTGAAATTAGGCTATTCCAAATTGAAATATGCTTTAAGTATAAAATACACATGGTTTTTAAATATTTAGCATAAAAATAAAAAAGATCTCAATAATTTTTATATTTATTACACATTAAAATGATATTTTTATATATTCAGTTAAATAAAACATATTTTAAAATTTTACTTATTTTTTTAAATTTTAATTCCAGGGTATATGTGCAGAACATACAGGTTTTTTAAATAGGTGTATATGTGTCATGCTAGTTTGCTGAACCTATCAAACAATTATCTAGTTTTAAGCCCCAAAAGCATTATGTATTTGTCCTAATGTTCTCCCTCCCCTTGCCCCACCCCTCGATAGACCTCAGTGTGTGTTGTTCCCCTCCCTGTGTCCATCTGTCCTCAATGCTCAACTCCAACTTATGAGTGGAACATGTGGTGTTTGGTTTTCTGTTCCTGTGTTAGTTTGATGGGGATGATGGCTTCCAGCTTCATCCATGTTCCTGCAAAGGACATGATCTCATTCTTTTTCATAGCTGCATAGTATTCCATTGTGTATATGTGCCACATTTTCTTTATCCAGTCTAACATTGATGGGCATTTGGGTTGGTTCCATGTCTTTGCTATCATAAATAGTGCTGCAATAAATGCACGTGTGCATGTGTCTTTATAGTAGAATGATTTATAATCTTTGGGTATATACCCAGTAATGGGATTTCTGGGTCAAATGGCATTTCTAGTTTTAGATCCTTGAGGAATCACCACACTGTCTTCCACCATGGTTGAACTAATTTACATTCCCACCAACAGTGTAAAAGTGTTTCTATTTCTCCACAGCATCGCAAGCATCTATTGTTTCTTGACTTTTTAATAACTGCCATTCTGACTGGCTTGAGATGGTATCTCATTGTGGTTTTCATTTGCATTTCTCTAATGATCAGTGCTGACAAGCCTTTTTTTCATATGTGTGTTGGCCGCATGTCTTCTTTTGAGAAATGTCTGTTTATATCCTTTGCCCACTTTTTGATGGGGTTCTTTGGTTTTTTTTCTTGTAAATTTCTTTAAATTCCTTGTAGATTCCAGATATTAGACCTTTGTCAGATGGGTAGATTGCAAAAATTTTATCCCATTCTCTAGGTTGCCTGTTCACTCTGATGATAGTTTCTTTTGCTGTGCAAAAGCTCTGTAATTTAATTCGATCCTATTTGTCAATTTGGGCTATTGTTGCAATTGCTTTTGGTGTTTTAGTCATGAAGTCTTTGCCCATGCTTATGCCCTGAATGGTATTGCCTAGGTTTTCTTCTAGGGTTTTTATGGTTTGGGGTTATACATTTAGATCTTTAATCCATCTTGAGTGAATTTTTGTATAAGATGTAAGGAAGGGGGTCCAGTTTCTGTTTTCTGCATATAGCTACCCAGTTTTCACAGCACCATTTATTAAATAGGGAATCCTGTCCCCATTGCTTTTGTCAAGTTTGTCAAAGATCGGATGGTTATAGATGTATAGTGTTATTTCTGAGGTCTCTGTTCTGTTCCATTGGTCTATATATCTGTTTTCATACCAGTACCATGCTGCTTTGGTTACTGTAGCCTTGTAGTATAGTTTGAAGTCAGGTAGCGTGATGCCTCCCACTTTGTTCTATTTGCTTAGGATTGTCTTGGCTATCTGGGCTCTCTTTTGGTTCCATATGAAATTTAAGTAGTTTTTTCTATTTCTATGAAGAATGTCAATGGTAGCTTCACGAGAATAGCATTGAATCTATAAATTACTTTGGGTAGTACGGCTATTTTCACGATATTGATTCTTCCTATCCATGAGGATGGAATGTTTTTCCATTTGTTTGTGTCCTCTCTTATTTCCTTGAGCAGTGGTTTGTAGTTCTCCTTGAAGAGGTCCTTCACATCCCTTATAAGTTTTATTACTAGGTATTTTATTTTCTTTGTAGCAATTGTGAATGGGAGTTCATTCATGATTTGGTTGCTTGTCTATTGTTGGTGTATAGGAATGCTTGTTTGCACATTGATTTTGTATTCTGAGACTGCTGAATTTGCTTATCAGCTTAAGGAGATTTGGGGCTGAGAAGATGGGGTTTTCTAAATATACTATCATGTCATCTGCAAACAGAGACAATTTGACTTCTTTTCTTATTTGAATACATTTTATTTATTTCTCTTGCCTGATTGCCCTGGCCAGAACTTCCAATACTATGTTGAACATCAGTGCTGAGAGAAAGCATCCTGGTCCCTTGCCAGTTTTCAAAGGGAATGCTTCCAGCTTTGCCCATTCAGTATGATACTGGCTATGGATTTGTCTTAAATAGCTCTTGTTATTTTGAGATTGGGTCCATCAAGACCTAGTTTATTGAGAGTTTTTAACATGAAGAAATGATGAATTTTATTGAAGGCCTTTTCTGCATCTATTGAAATAATCATGTGGTTTATGTCATTAGTTGTCTTTATGTGATGCATTACATTTATTGATTTGCACACATTGAACCAGCCTTGCATCCCAGGGATTAAGCAGGCTTGGTTGTGGTGGATAAGCTTTCTGATGTGCTGTTGGATTCAGTTTCAAGTATTTTCCCCTAGTTCTTGTGGATGCGTATTAGCTAGATAGAGCAGTTTTTTTCTTGAGTAATTCTTTTTATCTCATAGCAAAGTAATACTTCCCCACTCTGCCCATGTTGAATCTTGACTCTTATTATTAATCTAAGCAATGAGAAGAGGCAGGGGGCATAGCTTGTGAAGGACAACCAGCATCTTGCAAAATATCTACATTATGTCCTCTGTAAGTGGTTTCTAGGCAATGAAAGGCTATTGTCTTCTAACATGGGGGAGACAGCATAATTTCCTCTAGCCCAGAGGCACAGAAGAATCTAAGTCATCAAATTCTCAAGCCTGGCCATGCAAATGCGCTTATCTCAGATCTCAAGATTCTATTTCTTATAGGAGAGTTTCCAGAGCTATGATTTCAACTTCCTTTGTAACTTCTCTATCCTTATCATCAAGTGTTGGGCCTGGTTCTTAGCACAGTCTGTTGTCTGGCTCCTGGAGAAGTGGTTCTTAAAGATTGTCTGAAGAACTTCTGGCTTTCACACCACCTCTGAAGACACTATTTGGCTGACAAGAACCTGTTATTTTCTTCCTCCAGGACTTCTATGACTATTAATGATAGCCATCCAACCAGACAGTTTTTATGAATAGTATTGGTCCTACATATTTCAAGTATAGAGTTATTGCATGAACCACTACATATCCTTTCCACTTGCACCTCACCCCAATCCACCAGAGGGAACAGTGTTAGTATTTGTGATATTACAACTTATCAAGAGGTCATACCAGCCCACATCCTCAGAAATGTATTTCTTTGCCTCTAGTTGCTAGGTTAGTGATCTAATCCAGGGTCTGCTTCCTAGTACTCCATTTCTAGTACAAACTGTCTAATTTAGATTCTTCCAGGGTCAACCCTGAGATAAGGATTTGAATGTATGTAATTAATGTGAGAGATGATCCTAAAATGACCATTTGGGGATATAAACTAAGACACTCATCTTTGTGCGATGACTATAGATGGGTCTAGATGGTCTGGGCCTTATTTTCTGTGCTAACCCAACACTGCCTTCGGGACTGGACATAGTGCTGAATAGGCAGACCACACACATGCTTAGGACATGGCAAGGTAGGGACACACTAAAACAAAGTTCATCCTCAATAATTTTATCAGAAAAAAATCTAAAGAAAATCTCTTTTATTTTCAGTAATCATGTAAATTTTGTGCTATGTGCTGCCATAAATTGTTTATTATACACTGCTGTTTTATTTTTAAATAACTTGGGTGTAGGAAGCACAGATATTTTCAGTGCTTTAGGTATCTAAAAACATCTTAACCTCAGACACCCACTGCTGACATATTCTGCCCATTCACTGAAGCCAGAAAATCAGATCCTGCCCTGCTGGGCTCCTGGCTACTCTTTTCATTAACAATTTTAGCACCAGCATTGAGTCAACTCTTTAACCTGACTTCAAGCAAGCTCTCCTCTGAATATCATAGCTGGTTTCCTACTAGTCTGCTCTTGAGTGTCCTTAGGCAGCCAAACGTACCCAGGCTCAGGTCCAATAAGCTGCTCTCCTTCCAGAGATCTCCTTTCTCTGAACTTGTGCATTTCCCAAAACAGGAAATTCCCATCTCTCCTTTTCCTTTTAATCAGGGAGATTTATGACCAAAAAGAGGGAGACAGAGAGAAGATATACATATTTTTAGAGAGAACTTCAGTCAAAATAATTATCACATTAATTTTTACCCCTCCCTTTCTCTCCCCCACAATTTAAAAATCACTTCTAGGGGAAATCATCCTGAAGACTAGTAATATAATTTTAATTAACTATGTGATTTATTGCTAAGTGTCTGGATTTCATCATGGAGAAATTTTTTAATTAGAGAAATGAATGACATGCTGTACTAAGTGCTTAACAGAGATCATGTCATTCAATCTTGACTATAATCATTGCTATAAATACTATTTTTGTCCTTGTTTTAGTGATGAGAAAACTGAAGCTTAAGAAATTTAAATTTGGATCTAATGGGAATATACTTGCTCTTAACCACTATGCTGAGTTTCATAGGAAATATTAAATAAATATTTGTTGAATGAAGTGAAATGTGGAAAGAACAAGATAGAGAAAATGAGAAGAAAAAAAGCTGGAGGAATTCTCTTGAGTGGTTTGGATCCATTCCATTCTCCACTTTGGAAAATTCTACGACAGCTTCCAAAAGAAGAACTTCGATATTATTCCCTCTTGCCACTCTGACCTCAAATACTCCTTGTAAACCTAGGCCTAGACACAAGTGTATAGGTAGAAAAACATGTACACATTTCACAGTCATAAAAAGTTCCAGTTGAGTAAGTAAAAATCAGGTTGATTCTGTGAAATAGAGCTGAAGCTACCACTTCACTGTTCCACCAGTTTCTCTGCTCTCCTTCAGTTTGGATTCATCTTCAGGCCTTACCTCTGAGCCCAAAGTCCCTGCTTCTCAGACTAAACATGCTGATTGCCAATCAAAACAAACATCTTTACTGACAACCAAGTTTTGCCTGGATAATTCTCTCCTTAAAAAAAAAAAAAAATTTTAAAAGATACAAAGCATGCTGTGTCCCCAAAGGAATTCTTTCCTTCTCTGCTATTTTTTCATGTCAAGGAGAGAATCGGATGATATGTGATATCTAGTTGTGCTCTGACTCAAGAACTTAACAGGGATAACAGGGATGTCTGCATGGCCTAAATTTAAGAAGAAAAACTTCCAAATTCGAATAAAAATCAAAGTTAAAATTCCGCTTCAACTTTTTGCTAATCTGTCTTTCAAAAGAACTGCTATAGAACAAGTACTTTGTTGCTCTCTAGTCATGTGGATTTGAAATTACTAACAGATACATAATTCCAGACTTGATCTCATTTCTTGCCTGACTTTGCTTTTAACTCTGTACATCCATGCTGAGGATTCAAGCTGCTTCCCCAGTTCATAACAAGTTCTTTTCAGAGACAGGTCTCCCAGCTTCCAGTTGCCTGTACTAATGAGAAGCATGAGTTTCAAATCAAAGCTTCAAAAGAATAATTTTTTTGGAACATTATCCTGCAATGGGTTTCTAATACAGCCTTCCTCTGGGGTATCTCTATAGAAAGTAGTTAATCTAGTGAGAGAAACACCCAGGGTCTTGGTAAAAAGAGGGCAAAGAAGACTAAAGGTGGGCTGGATTTGGTATTGCCCTCATGCCGGGTGGTGGGGGAAGGGAGAATGGAATCCTGAGTGTGCTAAGACACATATGGGTCTGATTCTAAAGGCAGGAGTTTAATCTCACTCACCTTTGGAAAACTAAGCTAGTGCCTTAGTGACTTAAGTTCCCTGATGTATGAGGGTATGACCAGTTCAATATGATTCCGCATAGCTCAAGAACATGAACCCTAAGTAAATACTCCAAACCCACAATTGATTGGAACTCAGAGAAGGAGATGCTCTAGGTCATTGAATTTTCTGGTCAACTCAGAAGTGAAGAAGAAAAAAATCCTTCCTATTTCAATCTTTAGGACCTAAAATGTTTATAAATATATTAGTCTATTTTTCTGATTTATTCAGTACAGCATGGAGAATATAATTTAATTTCTATTTGACGTTTAGATACTTAAGGTCCCCAAGGTCATACTTTTGGAGATCAGTTACTTTGGTCCCCTAACTATGAAGTCAGAGGTTAAGAAATAGAGGCAGAGCTGCACTGATGTTAGGTTATAATCTATAAGAGTTTAGTATAAATTCATCACTGACATTTATTGTCCTATTGTTTATCTATTTCTTATAAAATTCAAAGGTTAAAGGAATTCTGATTAATGGGTGATTCTGACTGTTTGAGAATCTGCATGATTACTCTAGCTCTCTGTAGCTTTTGCTGTGAGGGAGGAGACTTTTCATCTTGAGCTGAGAAAGAGCCTGTTTCTAACTGGCGTCATGGTTCACATAGTTCCATAACTATCACAAAACCCATTAAAATGTAAAGGGACTGTGGGACACAGTGGTTCACATCTGTAATCCCAGCACTTTGGGAGGCCAAAGCAGGTGGATCACGAAGTCAAGAGACCAAGACTATCCTGGCCAACATGGTGAAACCTCTTCTCTCCTAAAAATACAAAAATTAGCTGGGCATGGTGGCACATGCCTGTCGTCCCAGCTACTTGGGAAGCTGAGGCAGGAGAATCGCTTGAACCCGGGAGGCGGAGGTTGCAGTAAGCCAAGATCGTGCCATTGCATTCTAGCCTGGCAACAGAGCAAGACTCTGTCTCAAAAAAAAAAAAAAAAAAAAGTAAAGGGACTCAACAAAAATTAAATAGAAACCAATCTAAACTTATGTCTCCTGACCTAAATTTGTTGTCACTGTTGTTGCTGCTGTTTTTGTTGTTGTTTTGGTAAAAACAAGACTGCTCTTACACAGTGGGAGTACCACTTAAATGCAAAGGACATCAAACGTTCTTTCAGCTTCAGTTCAAGACGAAAAGACCATTTTAGTAATCTCAAGATTAAGTTTTTTTACTCAAATCCTCCAGAACTGCACAGCCCTTGGGTAATTAAAGATAAATCAGACCCAAGTCACACAGTGAGACCAAGAATGAGCAAAACTAACCACAGCAATAGTGACTTCAAGTGCCAGCAGGCACAGAAAGGCCTCACACCAGCAGTTTCTTATGCCCCTATTCTCCAAAGGTTGTGTTTTTCCTGGCAAAAGAGGAGGAGAGGAGGTGCATTTCCTAAGTTGTCAATGGCTGTGCGCTTCCTGAGTGAGAAGAGCCCTACTGAACTCACAGGGCCCCCCTCCTTTCCGTCAGCTCCATATTTGCCAGCAAGCTAATGTTTATGGTTTCTCATGTTTGCTAACAAATATCCTCACCGTCAGCAATTCCAACTTGACATATTCCTCCCTGATGATTGTCTAGAATTCTGTGCCAGGCAGGAGGGCTAGGGAAAAAAGGAGGGGCATGGAAAACTGCAAGGGAAGAAAGGGAAGGAGAAAAAGGGCACCAGGCAAAGAGAAGCCTGTCATGCACAATCAAACAATTGATTCATGTCAACAATTCTAAACCTATGCTCCTTTCCCAGCCTTTCCTACCTATTTTTTATTAGAGTTTTGCCAAGTACAAGGCCAAAAAGAAATTGTTGCCATTTGATTCTGTCCATATGCCATCCACAAAGTCTTTAAGTAATACCTGCTTATTTGTCTGATATAAACATTATGTGCAAGTAATGCTCTTCTACTTAAGAGTAAGATTAATAATAAGTAAATTAAATTTTTGACCTAATGCTCTAATTAATTTTGATGTGTACCCACAAGGACCTAAACTTTCAGCAGGTCAATAAAGTGATCCCTCTGTCTAAAAGTTGAAAGTCTTTTTGATTTCTAGATCTTATCCAAGTAGTCAGCTACTTAGGACTTTATTGACAGAACCTTGGAAAGTCAAGGAATGAGGACATGCAGCCAAGACAGAAATGTAGAGTTTCAGACATTCTGTGTATACTAATAGTGATACTTAAACCACTAAGATTTCCATTCCATTGATACTAATGTATTTCAGATTGCTCCATGGTGCTGCTAATCAAAGCCAGCAAATACTCACCAAGACAAGCCAAAGGCGGAAATGACCTCCCTATACCCACGTCAGTATGTCAAGAGAGTGGTAAATAGTCAGAATGAATAAACACATAGTTGCTGATGCTTTAATCCCATGATTAGAAAAATATACAGCTAAATGTCAGACAGAAGTTTATAGCATATTTGTTAAATACTGTCCAAATATGCCCTAAAATCAGATTCAGATATGAATAGTGGGATTCTTGAGTTCAGTGTGCCATTGCTTTTGATCCATTTCAAACATTTGCTTAGTCAGAAATGGTTAAATGAAGAGTCTTAAGCAGTAGATTTCTTAGAAGTAAAGAATAACTATCCTTCAATGACAGGAATGGAATTAAAAGATGAGTACAAAATGAGCACCTTTGAAAAGAGAAGGAGATTGATACTCTTTCAAGCTATGGTAAACTTCAATTAAATTTATAATTAAAATATAAGTTAAATTATATTTGAGAAACAATACACCCATACTTTTGTCTTAATTTGTGAAAAAAAGAATAGTTGAGGCTAAGTCAAAAGAAACTTTTTTAAACTACTTTATAAAATTGAAGCATTGTACTAGATATCTGTATGTATTTTTAAAACATAGTTCTAAGAGAACTTCTGTAAGAAACAGAATAAGATCTATAGCTGAATATCATTTATGTAAATGTAAAAGACAAATACATATAAACAAAGCAGTAATAAGCATTTAATAAGAGTATAATCAACGCAGAAAACTATGCAGTGAACACATTAGAATAGCTACCTATGGGAGTAGGTGGGACAAGTATAAGTGGAGAATGCAGATAAAGAGAATAAATTTTTAGAAAATAAACCTTACATAAATCCATGACGGCACTATACATGAGCTAAGAAATATGATTATATCAACCTTCTGTACCCCAATCCAAAAAATTATAACAATCAACAAAGCTTATGTGTGAATGTGACAAAGTTAAAAACTCCAGGCATAATAAGAAAAATAATGGTTAATTAGTTCAATATGAAATGCAATTATATCAGTCCAATAATTACTATGTCTGTCTGTGGTTCAGGACCCTAAGGAGTTTGTTGGAAAACTGCTCTCTTTTCATGATTTCTCTCATTGATTTTAATCCAAAAATGAGCAATTAAAATCAAATCAGCTTTCATCTCTTGCAGTGCACAACCATCTCCAGGTGTATGTGTAAAGAAGGGTATAGATTTGTAATAGTAATAGTAGGTGATGAATTGGATATGAAGTAAAGGGTGAACTTAAGGAAAACACACAGGTTTCTAACTAGGGAAGTCAGTGGACAACATGCTACTGGGTGAGAAGAGAAATATTGGTGCAAGAGGGAGTGGTACGAATTAAACATCTCTATATTTGGTGCATTAGTGACTTTTACATGGCCACTTCACATAGCTTCTCCCAATGCATGACAAAGGTCAAGTCAGGTCAAGTATTTCTACAAGGATCCAAAAAGCTGTCTGATGATCTGATTTGATCTAGGGACAAAACTTGAATACTTAAAACATCTTCTCTCAATACTATTTCTCACAACTGAGGTTTCAATGAGCAAAGAGCAGCAGAAAATTCAAGGCCCTATTATTTAACTAGGCTCTTAAAAGTCAGTCATCAATGTTAGACAACCATCTAAGTACCGGGAGGCACCAATGCATATCCCACTCCACCTTCTCTTTTATAGTGTGATATCACCATTTCTCCATCAAGAAGTGTGGTCTGTACTCCCTCACTTTGAACCTGCCGGACCTTCATAATGGCATCAACCAATAGATTATGTTGAAAGGGACACTGATTTACCAGGCATGGTCATGAAAGATGATATGGTTTCCACTTTTCTTTCTCTCTCTTATGACACATACCTTGAGATCTCAGAGCCAATATCTACCAAGTCCCCCTGTCATGAAGCTCCCATACTGGAAAAATAGCACGAAGCAACTACATAGATAGAGAAATATGCAGGGAGGCTCTGATATTCCAGCCCCAAGCTGTTGGAGTCCTTGGTCCTCACAACCTAATCTGTAAGTGAAGAAGCTTTAGTGAGGTCCTTGGGTCTTGAAACAAGCTTATTGCAAGACATGAGAGACCCAAGTCAAAACTGGCTGGTTCAGCCTTTCCTGAATTCTTGACCAAAGAAGCCACCTGAGATTTTTAAAAATCGTTTGTATTGTTTTAAATCACTAAAGTTTGTAGAGACCTGTTATACAGCAATAGATAACTGATACAGCCATCTTTCATGAAAATCAAAGGACTTAACCAGGATGTCACACAGTGTAACAAATATTGAGTGTTCAAGAAATGCCAATATTGACACATAGAATGTTATCCTAACTAAAACAAAGAGAATGGAAAAAGAATCAAGAAAAAAATATCTAATTTTTATCTCAATCCTCAAAAAGCACTATATTTAAATCAACCACTTTAGAACGAAAATACTGGCAGAAATTCAACATAACGCATTATGTCTCCTGAGGCATCATTACAGAGTGTTTTCCTTTTTTAAAAAAATCACACTTAAACACTTTCTCTCTTACAAACTGTTAAGAAGTATCACTGTTACTATTTCATGATGAAGTAAGAGGTCTCAGCATGTGTGTGGTTAGTTGTGGGTGGGATTGGAATGGGAAGTCCTTCTCCAAATATACACCATCATGACCATCCAAAGCATTTCTCACAAAAACTAGTTCTATTACAAAATGGTGGGTGCCATATTTTGGCTCCCTCACTGCCAAACGCATAATCTGCCAGCAGTCCATAAAGCATTACTCTAGTCCATAAACTCTAAGAGACTTTTTTAAATATTTGGCATAAGTTGTTTAAATATGAATTCTAACTGTCTGAAGCATAATTTCCCTGAAGCTAAGAAATGCCTAGAGCATAATTTCCCTGAGCTAAATTTTAAACTGCATTTCCCTAAGGCTCGGTAACACTGCATGCAACACTGTTGGTTGAGTCCTGGAAATATCTTTTAAAGACTCAACAGTAGACTCAAATTCCTGGCTGTATATCCCTAGGCTAAATTAAGATAAATAAATGGACAGAGTCTTTCCCAGCAATGGTGGGAAGTGAGAAAAACTTAGCTGCAATAAAGAACTAGGCAGAGATTGACTCTAGTTCAGGGGTTCCCAAACCCCAGACCACAGACCAGTACCAGTCCGTGGCCTGTTAGGAACTGGGCCACATAGCAGGAGGTGAGTGGTGGGCAATCAAGCATTACCACCTGAGCTCTGCCTCCTGTCAGATCAGCGGTGGCATTACATTCTCACAGGAGTGCAAATCTCATTGTGAACTGCACATTCGAGGGATCCAGTTTGCATGCTTCTATGAGAATCTAATGCCGACGATCTGAGGTGAAACAGTTTCATCCAGAAACCACACCCACCCCTCCGTCCATGAAAAATTGTCTTCCATGAAATGGTCCCTGGTGCCAAAAATGTTGGGGACCACTGCTCTAGTTCATCTACCAACTTGGAAAATGATAACTATCACAACAAGAACAGGATTCTCAATCATTCTACCCCTGAATTATCTTTAGAAATACCATGAACGGCCCCTGAAATGGTCATCCATATCTCTCAGCTTGAACTATAATTTATGTGGGGGAAAGTCTCCCAAATACATGCCTCCACCACTCCTTTGCAGCCCACCATAAATCCCCCATCCCAGTTCTACACCCTACTTTTCTTCCCCGTCCATATTTCACTGGCAACTTTTACCTCTAACGTCTTTCCAATGTTCCCCTTTTATGTGTTTATATGGCCATCTAAAATTCATGGGAAATTGAAGCAAGGTGCAAACATTTACCTAGACACAAAATATTCCAGAAAGACAGTTGAATGCACTTAAATTTCAACATATCTGAAACCCACTCATTCTTGTTCTCATTTTCTCTCCCCAAAATGTACCTCCTGACTTTTCTGTTAATATTAATCGTACCACATATCTAGTCTCTCAAGCTAAAAATGTACAATTGAATTCTCCTTTCAGTCCTATAAGGGAAAAACAAAATAAAACAAGTCTCATTAACTATTTCTTTACACTCTTTTTTTTGCATCTTCCCTTCTTTTCCATTTTCACTTACATTCCACCAGTTCAGACATTTACCTTCTCATATCTGGACTATTTCAGTGCCATCTAAGCTAGCTTCCTAAATCACTTCATATGCCTTGTCCCTCCCTCATTTGAAATCTTTAATGGATCTCTGTTGCTTTCAAATTACAGTTCAAATCCCTTTGGTAGGCATATGTGTCTCTATCTGCTTTCTACCTCCCTTTCAATCTATGACCATGCCAAGTGGAACTGGAACTCACACACTGCTGCTAGAAATATAGAATTATGCAACCACTTAGAAAAACAGTTTGGCATTTAAAAAAAATCAGACATTCTCATACCATATGATTTAGCCATTCTATTGCTAGGTATTTACTCAAGAGAAGTGAAAGAATAGGTCCATACAAAGATGTGTACGTGAACACTTAAAGTAGCTTTACTTCTAATGGCCAAAAACTGGAAGCAACCTAAATGTCCATCAACAGGCGAATGGACTGGAATACCACTTAGCAACAAAAAGAATGAAAGAATGAACTATAAATGCATACTGCAACATAGATGAACCTCAGAATAATTATCCTGAGTCAAAGAAGCCAGACAACATGTGTATAAAGTTCTAGAAAATACATACTAATATATAGTGACAGAAGTAAATACTTACAATGCTGTTAATTTATTAAAAAGAAATAAAGCATACTCATGGTTGCCTGGGAACCAGAAAGTAAAAAAGTAGAAGGGCTGGAAGAGAAGAATTACAAAGACACTCAAACTTTTTTTATTGATACAAAATATTGCATTTATTATGGGTGATACAGTTTGGATGTTTGTTCCCTCCAAATCTCATGTTGAAATGTAATCCCCAATGTTGAAGGTGGGGCCTGGTGGAAGGTGTTTTGATTACGGGGGCAGATCCCTCATGAATGGCTTAGTGCCATCTTCTTGGTAATCAGTGAGTTCTCGCTCTGAGTTCATGTGAGATCTGGTTGTTTAAAAGAGTGTGACGCATTCCCCCCCACCCCAACACCGCGCCACTCTTGCTGCCTCTCGCACCATGTGATGTGCCAGTTCACCCTTCACCTTCGCCACGATTGGAAGTTTCCTGAGGCCCTCACCAGAAGCAGATGCCAGCACTATGCTTCCCATACAGCCTGCAGAACCATAAACCAATCAAACCTCTTTTCTTTATAAATTACTGAGTCTCAGGAATTTTTTTATAGTGATGCAAAAACTAATACATCTGTCTTTGTGTGACTGGCTTATTTCACGTAACATAATGACTCCAGTTCCATCCATGTTGCTGCAAATGGCATGATTTTATTCTTTTTTATTGTAGAATAGTATTTCATTGTGTATATATATATATATATATATATCACATTTCCTATATCCATTTGTCCATCAATAAGCACTTAGGTTGATTACATATCTTTGCTATTGTAAATAGTGCTGTGATAAACATGCTGGTTCAGGTATTCCTTTGGCATATCGATTTCTTAGCCTTTGGATAAATGCACAGTAGTGGGATTATTGGATGATATGGCATGAGCCACTGCACCCAGCCAGAGCCCACTTTTTAATGAGATTATTTGGTTTTCATTATTGAGTTATTTGAGTTTCTTATACATTATGGATATTAGTAACTTGTCAGATGAATAGTTTGCAAATATTTTGTCAAAGAAACTTTTGACGATGATGGATGTGTTTATTATCTTGATAGTGGTGATAATTTCACAGTTATGCACATGTATCAAAACTTATCGGCCAGGTACAGTGGCTCAAGCCTGTAATCCCAGCATTTTGGAATGCCGAGGCAGGCAGATGACTTGCAGTCAGGAGTTTGAGACCAGCCTAGCCAACATGGTGAAACCCTGTCTCTATTAAAAAAGCACAAAAATTAGCCAGGCATGGTGGTGCACGCCTGTAGTCCAAGCTACTCATGAGGCTAAGGAAGGAGAATTGCTCGAACCTGCGAAGCAGAGGTTGCAGTAAGCCAAGATCGTGCAGCTGTATTCCAGCCTGGGCAACAGAGCGAGACTCCATCACAAAAACAAACAAACAAACAAACAAACAAACAAAAAACCTTATCAAATTGTACATATTAGATATTCAATGTGTGTTACATGTCAACCACACCTCAATAAAGCTTTTTTTAAATTTCTTCTACAAAATAATGGGATACATGTGCAGAATGTTCAGGTTTGTTACATAGATGTACCTGTGCAATGGTGGTTTGCTGCATCTATTGACCCGTCCTCTAAGGTCCCTTCCTTCACTCCCCAACCCCCAACAGGCCCCGGTGTGTGTTTTTCCCTTCCCTGTGTCCATGTGTTCTGAATGTTCAACTCCCACTATAAGGGAGGACATGTGGTGTTTGGTTGTCTGTTCCTGTGTTAGTTTGCTGAGGATGACGGATTTCAGCTTTATCCATGTCCCTGCAAAGGACATGATCTCGTTCCTTTTAATGGCTGCATAGTATTCCATGGTGTATACATACAACATTTTCTTTATCCAGTCTATCATTGATGGGCATTTGGGTTGGTTTCATGTCTTTGCTATCATAAATAGTGCTGCAGTAAACATACATGTGCATGTGTCTTTATAACAGAATGATTTATATTCCTTTGGGTATATACCTAGTAACAGGATTCCTGGATTAAAAGGTATTTTTGGTTCTAGTTCCTTGAGGAATCACCGTATGTCTTCCACAATCGTTGAACTAATTTACATCCCCACCATCAGTGTAAAGCATTCCTATTTCTCCACAGCCTTACCAGCATCTATTGCTTCCTGACTTTTTAATAATCACCATTCTGACTGGCGTGAGATGGTATCTCATTGTGGTTTTAATTTGCATTTCTCTGATGATCGGAGATGTTGAGCTTTTTTTCATATGTTTGTTGGCCACATAAATGTCTTCTTTTGAGAAGTGTCTGTTCATATCCTTTGCCCACCTTTTGATGGGGTTGTTTATTTCTTGTAAATATGTTTAAGTTCCTTGTAAATTCTGGATATTAGACCTTTGTCAGATGGGTAGATTGCAAACATTTTCTCCCATTCTGTAGGTTGCCTGTTCACTCTGATGCTAGCATCTTTTGCTGTGCAGAAGCTCTGTAGTTTAATTACATCCCATTTGTCATTTTTGACTTTTGTTGTAATTGCTTTTGGCATTTTTGTCATGAAGTCTTTGTCCATGCCTGTGTCCTGAATGGCATTGCCTAGGTTTTTTCCTAGGGCTTTTATGGTTTGGGGTTTTACATTTAAGTCTTCAATGCATCTTGAGTTAATTTTTTTATAAGGTAAGTAAGAAAGGGATCCACTTTCTGTTTTCTGCATATGGCTAGCCAGTTTTCCCAGGACCATTTACTGAATAGGAGATCCTTTCCCTCATTGCTTGTTTTTGTCAGGTTTGTTGAAGATCAGATGGTTGTAGATGTGTGGTATTATTTCTGAGGTCTCTGTTCTGCTCCACTGGTCTATATGTCTGTTTTGGTACCAGTACCATGCTGTTTTGGTTATTGTAATCTTGCAGTATAGTTTGAAGTCAGGTATCATGATGCCTGCAGCTTTGTTCTTTTTTGTCTAGGATTGTCTTGGCTATACAGGGTCTTCTTTGATTCCATATGAAATTTAAAATAGTTTTTTCTAATTCTGTGAAGAATGTCAATGACAGTTTGATAAGAATAGCACTGAATCTATAAATTACATTGGGCAGTAAGGCCATTTTCATGGTATTGATTCTTCCTATCCATGAGGGTGGAATGTTTTTCCACGTGTTTGTGTCCTCTTATTTCCTTGAGCAGTGGTTTGTAGTTCTCCTTGAAGAGGTCCTTCACATCCCTTGTTAGCTGTATTCCTAGGTATTTTATTCTCTTTGCAGCAATTGTGATTGGTATTCATTCATGATTTGGCTCTCTGCTTGCCTATTACTGGTGTATAGGAATGCTTGTGATTTTTGCACATTGATTTTGTATCCTGAGACTTTGCTTAAGTTGCTTATCAGTTCAAGGAGTTTTGGGGCTGAGATGATGGGGTTTTCTAAATATAAAATCATGTCGTCTGCAAACAGAGTCAACTTGATTTCCTCTATTCCTATTTGAACACACTTTCTTTCTCTTGCCTGACTGCCCTGGCCAGAACTTCTAATATTATGTTAAATAGCAGTAGTGAGAGAGGTCATCCTTGTCTTGTGCCAGTTTTCAAAAAGAATGCTTCCAGCTTTCGCCCATTCACTATGATATTGGCTTTGAGTGTGTCATAAGTACCTCTTATTTTGAGATACATTCCATCAATACCTAGTTTATTGAGAGTTTTTAACATGAAGCGATGTTGAATTTTATTGAAGGCCTTTTCTGCATCTATTGAGATAATCATGTGGTTTTTGTCTTTGGTTCTGTTCATGTGATGGATTACGTTTATTGATTTGCATGTGTTGAAACAGTCTTGCTTCCCAGGGGGATGAAGCCAACTTGATAGCGGTGGATAAACTTTTTGATGTGCTGCTGGATTCGGATTGCCAGTATTTTATTGAGGATTTTCACATCCATGTTCATCAGAAATATTGTCCTGAAGTTTTCTTTTTTTGTTGTGTCTCTTCCCAGGTTTGATATCAGGATGATGCTGGCTTCATAAAATGAGTTAGCAGGAGTCCCTGCTTTTCAATTGTTTGGAATAATTTCAGAAGGAAGAGTACCATCTCCTCTTTGTATTTCTGGTAGAATTCAGCTGTGAATTCGTCTGGTCCTGAGCCTTTTTTGGCTGGTAGGCTGTTAATTACTGCCCCAATTTCAGAGCTTGTTATTGTTTCATTCAGGGTTTCAACTTCTTCTTGGCTTAGTCTTCGTAGAGTCTGTGTGTCTAGGAATTTATTCATTTCTTCTAGATTTTCTAGCTTATTTGTGTAGAGGTGTTTGTAGTATTCCCTGATGGTAGTTTGTATTTCTGTGAGATCAGTGGTGATATCCCCTTTATCATTTTGTATTGTGTCTATTTGATTCTTCTCTCTCTTCTTATTAGTCTAGCTAGCATTCTATCTATTTTGTTAGTTTTTTCAAAACATTGGCTCCTGGATTTGCTGACTTTTTTGGAGGGATTTTGTGTCTCTATCTCCTTCTTCTCTGATCTTAGTTATTTCTTCTCTGATCTTAGTTATTTCTTCAATTCTTCTCTGATCTTAGTTATTTCTTGTCTTCTGCTAGCTTTTGGATTAGTTTGCTCTTGCCTCTCTAGCTCTTTTAATTGTTACCATCCAGGGGCTCAGGCCCAGAGATATCCAAATTCATCCAGCCTCTGGCTGGAGTTATTGGAGATCCTACAGGGAAGCCCACCCAATGAGGAAAGATGGGTCAGGTTTAAGCCTTAAGAGGCACTCTGCCCACGACTGCCACAGCAGCTGTGTTGGGCTATGGGGACAAGTGTTGGGACCAGGCCATTCAACCTCCCTGGCTCCAGCAGGGCACAAAGCACAGCCTAGAGCTACAGAAATGGGTGCCGCTCTTCCACCTGCCCAGGGAGCTTAGTGTGTTCGGCAGTTTCCAGTCCCTGTGCTGGCTCCTGCCCCTCCCCACAGGAGCTCAAAAGGCTTAGACAGTTGGCAGTGGCAGCCAGCACTGGTCTCCCCTTCCCCTGGGAGTTCGGTAGGCTTCAGCAGATGCCAGCTGAGAGGCTGTAAGAATCAGCACATTCCAGGGTTGGGACTCTCGGCACCGGTGTGGCGTGGGTTCACGAGTGGGATCTTCCAATCCATCGGTTGCACAGTCCATGGAAAAAGCATAGTTTCCCCAGCTGGGTAGCATGCTCACCACCTCCCTTGGCTGGGAGGAGGGGGTTCCCCTACCCATGTGGCTTTCAGGTGGGCCACTGCACCACATTCTTCCTTCTCTCCGTGGGTCATGCCAGCCTTCCAGTCAATTTTGATGAGAGAACCTGGATGCCTTGGTTGCTGGTGAAGGATTCACATGCTTATTATATTTTTTTAAAAATGGGAGCCTCCAAACACTGCTGCTTCTAGTAAACGCCAATGCTTCTAGCTGGACATCTTGGCCCCACCCCCAGTAATAAAGCTCTTTAAAAGAAAATCTTATCTTTGAATGCTCACCTCAGAGAAAAATCTCTTTGAGTCAAACTGGTCAACTAATTAATGCAAGAATGTAATGTGAAGCTTCACACATCTGTATTTATCCTGCTGCCATCCTCCCACTTGAAATACCCTCCTACTTGCTTTTCAGAACACAGATAACTTCATGCCTCCTCCGTTGAGACTTACCAGATCACTCCAACCTGTAGATTTCTTTTCTTTGAATATCTAAAATTTGAGTACACAATAATCATCATTTGGCATACCTAAATACAGCAGAGTCAAACCTAGGTTTGAATCTTAATTCTGTAGTTTACTAGCTCTGTAAGCCTAGAAATTTAATCACTCTGAGCCTTTGTTTCTTCATCTCTTATACATCACTAATAGTAGTATCCATTCAATAAAGTCACTAAATGTAAATTACTTGGTATAATACACGGTACATAGTAAAAAACCAATCTTCATTTTTGTAGATTTACTATATGTTTTCTTGTGATGTTTCTTATATGAAATATTTTTGGAAGGGGTAGTGGAATCATCTGGTCTTCTTGATGGTGCCTATCAGAAATAATTCCATCTAAGCCCTTTAACAATAGACATAGACAACCCTTCATTGGCTTGATTTTCCTATTCCTGACAATACCCTTTCCTGGAAGGAAGAGGAGACTAGAAAGTTTTGGATTTAAAATGCTGCCTTTATAGCAGCATGATTTATAATCCTTTGGGTATATACCCAGTAATGGGATGGCTGGGTCAAATGGTATTTCTAGGTCTAGATCCCTGAGGAATTGCCACACTAACTTCCACAATGGTTGAACTAGTTTACAGTCCCACCAACAGGGTCAAAGTGTTCCTATTTCTCCACATCCTCTCCAGCACCTGTTGTTTCCTGACTCTTTAATGATCGCCATTCTAACTGGTGTGAGATGGTATCTCATTGTGGTTTTGATTTGCATTTCTCTGATGGCCAGAGATGATGAGCATTTTTTTATGTGTCATTTGGCTGCATAAATGTCTTCTTTTGAGAAGTGTCTGTTCATATCCTTCACTCACTTTTTGATGGAGTTGTTTGTTTTTTCTTGTAAATTTGTTTGAGTTCATTGTAGATTCTGGATATTAGCCCTTTGTCAGATGAGTAGATTGCAACAATTTTCTCCCATTATGTAGGTCGCCTGTTCACTCTGATGATAGTTTCTTTTGCTGTGCAGAAGCTCTTTAGTTTAATTAGATCCCATTTCTCAATTTTGGCTTTTGTTGCCATTGCTTTTGGTGTTTTAGACATGAAGTCCTTGCCCATGCCTATGTCCTGAATGGTATTGCCTAGGTTTTCTTCTAGGGATTTTATGGTTTTAGGTATAACATTTAAGTCTTTAATCCATCTTGAACTAATTTTTGTATAAGGTGTAAGGAAGGGATCCAGTTTCAGCTTTCTACATATGGCTAGCCAGTTTTCCCAGCACCATTTATTAAATAGGGAATCCTTTCCCCATTGCTTGTTTTTGTCAGGTTTGTCAAAAATCAGATAGTTGTAGATATGTGGCATTATTTCTGAGGGCTCTGTTCTGTTCCATTGGTCTATATCTCTGTTATGGTACCAGTACCCTGGTGTTTTGGTTACTGTAGCCTTGTACTATAGTTTGAAGTCAGGTAGCAGGATGCCTCCAGCTTTGTTCTTTTGGCTTAGGATTGTCTTGGCAATGTGGGCTCTTTTTTGGTTCCATATGAACTTTAAAGTAGTTTTTTCCAATTCTGTGAAGAAAGTCATTGGTAGCTTGATGAGGATGGCATTGAATCTATAAATTACCTTGGGCAGTATGGCCATTTTCACGATATTCATTCTTCCTATCCATGAGCATGGAATGTTCTTCCATTTGTTTGTGCCCTCTTTTATTTCGTTGAGCAGTGGTTTGTAGTTCTCCTTGAAGAGGTCCTTCACATCCCTTGTAAGTTGGATTCCTAGGTATTTTATTCTCTTTGAAGCAATTGTGAATGGGAGTTCACTCATGATTTGGCTCTCTGTCTGTTATTGGTGTATAAGAATGCTTGTGATTTTTGCACATTGATTTTGTATCCTGAGACTTTGCTCAAGTTGCTTATCAGCTTAAGGAGATTTTGGGCTAAGACGATGGGGTTTTCTGGACATACAATCATGTCATCTGCAAACAGGGACAATTTGACTTCCTCTTTTCCTAATTGAATACACTTTATTTCCTTCTACTGCCTCATTGCTCTGGCCAGAACTTCCAACACTACGTTGAATAGGAGTGGTGAGAGAGGGCAACCCTGTCTTGTGCCAGTTTTCAAAGGGAATGCTTCCAGTTTTTGCCCATTGAGTATGATATTGGCTGTGGGTTTGTCATAGATAGTTTATTTTGAGATACGTCCCAGACACATGCACAAGTATGTTTATTGTGGCACTATTCACAATAGCAAAGACTTGGAACCAACCCAAATGTCTAACAATGATAGACTAGATTAAGAAAATGTGGTACATATACACCATGGAATACTATGCAGCCATAAAAAGGATGAGTTCATGTCCTTTGTAGGGACACAGATGAAGCTGGAAACTATCATTCTCAGCAAACTATCGCAAGGACAAAAAACCAAACACCGCATGTTCTCACTCACAGGTGGGAATTGAACAATGAGAATACATGAACACAGGAAGGGGAATATCACACACCAGGGCCTGTTGTGAGGTGAGGGAAGGGGGAGGGATAGCATTAGGAGATATACCTAATGTTAAATGACGAGTTAATGGGTGCAGCACACCAACATGGCACATGTATACATATGTAACTAACCTGCACGTTGTGCACATGTACCCTAAAACTTAAAGTATAATAAAAAAAATGCTACCTTGACTGTTCCAAATACTATGGTTTTTCTGCTTGAGTAAGCTTAAGCTGAGCCCAGACATTATATTTAAATAATAAAATGCACGTAGTCATATTCTCAGAATTTGACTTTGCTTCACTCCAAATAATACAGTAATCCCTACTAAATATATATTATCTACATGATGAGGTACAAAGACATTTGTAATAAGCCCAGAGTCACAAGTATAAAAACTGACTAAACACAATTTGAACCAATGCCTGTCTGATTATGTCATGATACTCCTAACAACTACATCATGTTTTCATTTTTATTAGTTATATTTTGAATAATAAAATTCAAATTATAAACTTTTAATAGTCGATCATTAATTTATTTATATTAATTGACTCACAATGATACATCTCACTTAATACAAGGTACTTTCTTTCTTCTGGGAAGTGGGTCTCTAGATGCTTTGGTTTCTTAAAATATTTATTGTCCAATATATTTCGTAAGATTTTCCCTTCACTGAAACTTTTCTTTGAGGAAAGTGAAAGAAGATGGAGAGTCAGCTGTCATTTTGTATTTTCCCTTTAGAACTTACAGTATCTAGCTTAGTAGTGCTGACAATGCCCCTCATTGTTAACCTAATTCATTGTCAAAAGTGTTTACTTGACTTTTCTTCCAATGAGGCCATGTAAATTAGTTAAGAGAGATGGTCACTGCCTTTAAGCACTAAGAAGGCAGATTAAAAAGATAACACCAATCCAAATAACTAGTTGCCTAATTGGTGCTTTGGAAGCTTATGCTATCATGAGAGTTTCATCTCATAAATTCAGTGCCTGAATGAAACCTAGTACCATGGCAACTTCAACTACAAAACCCACTTACAAGTGGAAATATCAATACGCATAAACTATACACTTGTAATCTCATCATACAATTTGACCCATCATAGATGATCTCACCTAAACATTGTTTAAAAGACTAGGCATGTGAACCTCTGAACAACAACAAATGATGTTTTTGGCTAACCTACACATTAGCAGCTAATGGAGAAGCTTATTAGGTACTTGACCAGCAATATTTATAGCATTACCCCCACACTGTTATGATTTGTCATTGTAATAACACTTTTAAAGCATTAATTATGAAACAAGCATTATTCTAAGCACTTTGCCTGGGTTAACTCATTTTATCTTTACAAGTCCATGAGGTAAGTACCAACATGGGATGTAAGGCACAAAGAGCTAAAGTTGCATAGCCAATAGGTGGTATTATTAACAGCATTATTAGCATTGTTAATATCAATAATGTGCTCAAAGATGGACTCAGATATCAGAATAAAATTTAAAAATTGAATTTCAAACAGCTGCCTCATTTACCATCTCAAGAATCTATCCAAGCAAAAGGCCTCACCATGTCTTTCTTAAAATGTAGATGCTTGTAATTTGTCAAAATACAGAGAATAATTTCATGAACTCGAAACATAGTTTCTTCTTCAGGTAGTACATAGTTCAAACTTTGAAGCTGTGAAGATTTTATACATACATAGAATCTTGGATATATATCTCTATTCTTTGTGCTATTTACTATTAAAAGTCCAATGAGAAGCAAACAAAAGGTGAAGAGGGCACCTACAGCCTTAGAAGGTATTAGAACAGCTCACAAAGTAGAATGAAGCTTGAACTATTTTAACTTTTTGTGTGTTCTAATGGATATTTGTGTTTCAAATACTTTCAGAATCATATTAGTTTTATAAAACTCTATTTTCTCCACCTCCAAATCTTCCTTTCCCCACCTTAAATCAATCCACTCCAGGTCTTTGGGGACTGCCAATTTGGAACATCCTCTGGCTTTGACAATTGGCAGCTGGGATCAATCAGTTCATAAAATCCATCTTGTCAGCTAAAACAAGTCATATTTCTTAAGCAAGACAATCTGTTAAACAGCTTAGGTCTTAAATCCATGAAAAACATTTGCAAAAACACATTTTATGCTTGCTCTTCTTAAGTTCTGAGGCTACAGATGTTACAAAAACCACCATTCTGGAAACTCTCCCAGTCGTCTCTTCTTTCCTGAAAATTTGAAGGTATATTCTGGGCTCAACAGCAAGCAGAAGACCAGCTTCTGAGAGCCATGGGTGGGAATAGATTTCCTCAATGTGGGATGAATCCTTGCTTCACCCTGAGCAGTTACATAGTAGTTTCTATCTGCTGTGCAATCAATCCAGTTTATCACAAGCCAGTGTCATCACAGTGCAGTTAAGACTGGCTTCCTGTTCTGGCTGTCCCTAATAAGAAAAATTTACATCGAATTATATAGATTTGAAAGTGATTGCAAAGCTTATATAGCTAAGTGATCTCAAGCAAGGCATATCTCAAGCTTCAATCTCCTTCTCAGTAAAATGAGAGGGCTGGAATGACAAAACACATTTCTTTCCAATTTTATAATTCATGATTCTACTTCTTCCTATTGCTTTCACATGCAAGGAAGCCTACTCCATCATCATTGCCAACTCTTGAAATTCCCCAGGACCATAGTGGGTTGGTCCCCACACAACATCATTCCATGAATGCTGATGGGTTAGATAAACCTATTTGCAGACTTCATCATACTTAACAAAGTACTGGAAGGTTTCATAAGCAATAAAAGTTGGTGTTCCCCATGGTACCTCCACTTGATTATCATTACTTCTAAATAGAATCACTTCTCAACACCTCATACCATAACATCAAAGTGGGAAAATACACATTAGACAAATGATCACATTACTTGGCCTGGCTCCAGACAAACATCAGTCACTGATAATTCCTCTTCCTCCCATCAAGCCAAGACCACCCTGAGAATCCTCAACTCAACCTTCCAGACAGCCACCAGCAATTGTTCAGATTTGGCATCAACGAGAGAATAAATTTTATATTGTGACCTATGCACTAATTAGTCCCAATCAAAACCCAACTGTTGTCTACATATCTAACTGAATGTGTTCTGAAACATACTCATTCTCTTCCCACGAAGCATCTCCCTCTCTTCCTATGTTCCCTGTTTTGATAAATGACAATACTGGCCGGGCGCAGTGGCTCACGCCTGTAATCCCAACACTTTGGGGGCTGAGGCGGGCAGATCCCTTGAGGTCAGGTGTTTGAGACCAGCCTGGCCAACACAGTGAAACCCAGTCTTTACTAAAAATACAAAAATTAGCTGGGTGTGTTGACACATGCCTGTAATCCCAGCTACTCCAGAGGCTGAGGCATGAGAATCACTTGAACCTGGGAGATTGAGATTGCAGTGAGCCAAGATCACACTACTGCACTCCAGCCTGGGTGACAGAGTGAGAGTCTGTCCCAAAAATAAGTAAATAAATAAATAAATAAATAATACCCATGATCCATACATCCAAATAAAATAATATTTTGCCTTAACCTCAAGTCCTGCCAATTTTACTTCCTAAGTCAATTTTCACATTTACTCTCTTCATTCAAACAAACACTTCCTTAGTCCAAAGCCTTATAATTAATTTCCCTCTAACATACTGAAATAGCTTTCTAACTAATTTACTTTGCCAATTGTCTTGCAAATATCTTATTTCCCTATTTTAAATGCTTCAATGAATTCTAATGCATATGATCATAACAGTCTCAGTTTATTTAAACATCCTACGTGGCAGCACAGGGTTCTATAAGCAAGTGAAAACTGCATGGCCTTTTACAGTTTAGCTTTGGAAGTAATATCACTTCTACCACATTCTACTGGACAAGGCAGTCACAAGCCCACCCAGATTCATGGGGCCCTTGATTAGAGGAGTGTCAAAGAATTTGCAAGCATGTTTTAAAACCACTATGCGCACTTCTCTCTTTCACATGTTATGCTACAGGAAAAAAAACGGAACTAAAAGTTCTCCAATTATGTCTTTGCACGTACTGTTTTCCCAGCATAAAATTTCTCCTTCACCTCCTTGGAAAACCCCTATTCATTCCTCTAGAATCATTGAAATACTACTTCCACTGTGAGAGCTTCATTGACAGAGCCAAGTGAACATGAACTCTCTCTAATCTCCAGTAAGATCTCACCTCCTAGCCCAGTGCCTCTCAAGGATACAAATCTCCTGGGATCTTACTGAGATTCACTCATTAGTAGGTCTAAGGTGAGGCCAAAGATTCTGCATTTCTTACAAGCTCCCAGAGGATAACTATGTTGTTGGTCCGTTACTCTGAGAAGCAACAGCCCAGTCAGAAATCTTACTCAGATTGCTGTCCCAGGGTGGAGTGTTTCATCCAAGGAGGGGGTATAGCACAGGGGAAGGCTACAGAGCATCTGGGGAGAGGCCAGAGAGGGAGAGAAAAGTTGCAGCAGGCTCCTAAGAGCAGGCAGATTGTTAAAGTACATGTATTTCTGAGACACAGGCAAAGAGTGAAATTTGGGTACAAACCAATATGAGAACCAGACAAACCAAGCCAAAAGCTAGCCAAAGCTTTAAGTGAAGGGTGGGAGGAAAACACAGAGGAATCCTAGAGCTGGTGAAAGGGTATCTGTAAAAGCTTTTCGTAGGTTAAAGATAGGGAGAGAGCCATTAGGGCACTAGGCTAAGATTAACATTTTCTAAAATTTTTCCCTACACTTCCCTTGAGGATATTGTCTTTCTACGATGAAAATTTAATTTATATCTAAACTAGACCCACTATAAGCTTCCTGAGAAGCTTGGACTATTCTTATTTGTTAAAGAATCATATTTAGGAGCATATATATGCTTTTAGGGTTTATATCTTAACTCTGCCACTACCTGATGTGTGACCTTAGGGAGATTATTTTTTTGTTTGCTTCAGTTTCCTTAAACATAAAATTGGGGGTAATGACAATAATGTCTGCACAAAAGAATACTGAGAGAATTAAAAAAGAATATATGTAAGAGTGCTTAGCCTGGAGCATAGCAAGCCTTTAATCATTGTTTGATATTATAGGGAGCATAATGTCTAAGAGTTTGGGATTAGAATCAAACTACTAGAGTAAAAATCTCCAGCTCTCTGATTTACTGCTCATGGGACCTCGAACCCAGTACTTAACTCCTCTAAGCCTTAGTTATTTCGACTGTAAAATTAAGATGCTAATAGTGCTTCTCTAATAGCATTAAGAGAATTGAGATTATTCACCCCTGATAAATGCAATAAATTTTCAATGATTATTTATTATTATGCTATCATCATCTTCAGAATGAGTCTGGCACATAGTGGGCTTTCAATATATACTTGTTAAATGATTAAATAATATTGTTAACATAAGTAATGTTTCCTACTTAATCATAAGTAAACAAGTAATATTGTTAACATTAACCTCAGCAATTTCACTTCCTTTCAAGACACTGTGATTTACTTAGGAAAAAATTTTTCTTAGGACAACACAAGGAAAGAAAGTCAAGTAGACATAGCAGGCCCCTCTATCTCCTTGGATCTAATAGCATAGCTATTTTACCTTTTTTATATGTTAAGCTTCTATGTAAGTTTCACTTGAAAAACTGTTCCCACCACTAGGGCATAAAGAATTATATCATATTTTCCATAACTATGTGTTCTCCTGTAGACCATAAAAGAATAGCACAGCACCCAATGTCCAATTACATATTCTGGGGACCACACAAGCTAATGGATGTAAATACCTAACAATAATAAAAATTAAATGAAAGGCAGCTATCTCACCACTCTTCTCCAGTTTCCCATTTGTCTACTGCCTGAGAATCAAAGAATGCAGTTGGCTAGAAACAAATATGACCCTGACCAGCCTGTCAGAATTAACACAGCGCTACTGTACTAGCAAAAGAATTAATAACAGGCCTAGTTCCAATACACATGGTGGGAAACCTCTTGCTGACAGAAAGATACAGGATAGGATTCATCTCAGCATTCCACTGAACATTTAAAGTAAAAACCACAACTCAACTGTACCCCAAAGAATTTGAGAATGTGCAATACATCTGATTACCCTATTTTACAATAAGTGTCTGGACTAGAATCCTAGAAGGGTCACATTCTCTCCCAACTAGTGTTTGTTACAGAAATGCATTTCGGGGGACATATGGATGTCTTATTTTACCTCATATTTATGTTGTTGGACATGGGATAAATTCAAACATATTTTGTTTCATAAATTTATATACTCTTTCTTGTCTTCCGTGGGATTTGGGAGTGTCACAAAATTTTAAATTCCAAAAGGAAAGTTTTCCACAATTTCTTTCACATGCAATTCAATGCTGCTCCTTCTGAGAATGAGCACGTGGCAGGCAGTCCAGACACTCCTCAAGAGAGGCAATGCACATTTCCATGGCTAGTTGCTGCAGACATTTCCATCTTAATAAAAATCCTCCTGACTGGTTTGTTTCTTTGTGGGTTCAAATACACAATGTTCTTTGTATAAGTAATAAGCCCCATGGTCTATGCAGATAGAGATTATAGAAATCAAATGATGTGACCAACCACATTTGGCATAATATTGAGCAAGAGAAAATAATAATTACCAGTGAATTTTAGTCTTATGTTCCCAAACAGTGGCATTGAAAAAAACCTGATCGACCCTACTCAAGTAGGAGTTGATGTTCATTATTGAAATAGCAATAGATGAGGATATGTGCGTTACATTAAGAGATGGAATTTGGCTATGGGTCGTGGAATATCCCAATTCTGCTCATCGCCAGCTACATCTTAATGAAAGATTCTTAAAGGACTATGACCAGGGCCAGTGAAATCTTTACTACTAAAAAGCATTCAAATTCCATTATAGAATTCCAGTGAGACAGCCTACACCCACAGTGGAGCACAATTTCCCAGGTGGATCTAAGGAAGTTAACTTCAATGCAATGCCCAGAACCACAGCCAAATCTCAAATCTGTTCACCTCGGGGAAAGGCCAAGAGTTGAAATGAGTCGAGAGGAGGAAGTGTCAGAGAATCTCATCCTTAACATCTAGAGCATGCATTCCCATATTACACACCCCAGAGCTATCTCTGGAGTGAGGGAAGGTGAGAGATTCAAAAGAAGCTGCTTCCAGACCTACTTTATCTACACTCATGAGAAAAGAAAGAGCCTTCTTTTTCTGCGTGGGCTGCCATTTTGGTCAATCCAGAGCACTACTCTCTCCTCCTGAGTGGGGAATGTGGTGTGTTGGTGATTGAGTAATCCTTTGGGTGAGAACAGAAAAGGGCCCTAAGCTCCCTTGGGGGTTCAAAGGGCCGACAAAATCTATCTAAGTCAATTCCACCCAACTTTGTATAGGGGAAGAAAGAACAAGTTAACTTCATACCCCAGTAAAATCCTAATGCCACCTGGTAGGAAATCATAGAATTTTCAGGAGATATTACTGATGTAAGTAGACTATGTATTTTAATGATGTGGGAGAAAATAGGACTACTGCTAGATAAACAAAAATATGTAGTTTAAAAAGTGAAAATTCATTCACTTAATAAGTGAACAACCAGATAAGATCTATTTTCTCTTTTTAGATGAATATTTTGGAGTTAAGTAAATAAAGGCACAATTATTCAATTAATTTTTTCCTTTTTAATGTGTCATGTTGAAATAGAATCTTATACCCAGTTTACTAGAAAAACCAAAAGATAAGTAACAATGGCATGAATGCTGTGATGATACACACTCCTTTCATCTTCCCACTGATACTACCAGATCAACCACAGACTGTAGACTTTGTCTTAGGACTGGCTCAATTTCCATGAAGTCCTCTAGAGCTGAGATGGCTGAAACAGATATGTATCCCCTGCAGAGACAAAATGGAGCTATAGGGGAAACACTGGGACTAGAAGCGGCTTCTGCCTCAGAATACAATAAATGTCTCACAGTATAAAATGAAGGTCTTCCAAAGTTTCTCACTCATTACTATATTCCCCATAGCCCCAAATTATCATTTTATGAAACTGACTCCTATTGTTAAGCAATTAATGGAATACTTTCTCTTATATATAAAATATCTATCTCTTCTGGGGTAGACAGGGATGATGCAAAGGGCTGAGAAGGGTGATAAGCACAGCTCACCCATGCTGTGTGGTCCAGAGATTTTGTGCTTCTGTTTTGGCAACACCATAATCAACATTGAGAAAATCCTAGTGTCCATTAGCTCATTGTATATTGGTAGTACCACAATGAGTTTCTCCAGAAACGTTCATCAACATTCACTAGTCAGGCAAAACGTTTCAACAGTGGAAGCATGTTACTTCTATTTTAATGTGAGTTATAGGGTCCAAAAACTAGTCACTTAGGCATCCTCCAAGCCAGGTAACTTTCTAATTATAAATACCATGAAAAACTGCAACCAATATTTACTGAGCTCTTTCTATGTGCCACTTCTTGAGAGACACCTTGTACACACTGTCTCATTAAACCCACAAAACAATCCGGTGAATTAGGTACTATTTTATTTCCATTTTACATATGAGAAACCTTTGAAAAATCTGGATGTAAATCAAGCACAGATGACTTCACATGTGTGCATCTAACCAGACTATTACCCTCCATTCACTATAACTTGAGGTCTGACACAAACAAAAAGCAATCTTTAAGTTTTTGTTGTCCTGGATCTTTTGAGGGGGGAAGGGTAAGACATAACCTGAGCAATGTTTTCATATTTTTCTCCACACTACCTCACAGCTAGGTAAGTCAAATAACATGTCCTTGTTGGAGCTTCCATCCATTCTCCATCTGACCAGCAAGAAAAAGGTATTTTGTACAGACTCACTTCCCCTCCCAGTACATCAACAATTTACATTTCTCCTTTAAAGCCCAGTTGCATGGTCCATCTGTTCAAACTGGCTCTTATCCTGATTCATGGTGGCTGCAGGAGGAGGGTGAGGAAATCCACTTGCTGGGGAAAACCAAGCAATGTTGTATTAATTAAATTTGCATCACTGTTGTAAATACACCCAGAGGCCAGGGTGACGAGTGCATTTTATAAATCAAATAAACGAATAATAACTTCTAGAGGTTACTAAATGTAAAATGTTTGAAGAACAGAAACCAGATGAATCCAAACCGTGGCCAAGGGTTACCCTTGCTAATTAAAACATAGACTGAAAACATTAACCTGATTCATAATCTAAATAAAACTCCATTTCTGGATAACTTTCCATCTTTATGAATTTTTTATTACAATAGAAGGTAACCACATGAAAGTCATTCTTAATGAACTCAATATTTTTAACTTTCTGAAATAAAAAGACAAAAAGGAAGAAACATGAAGAGAAACATAAAAAACGCCATATTTATAATTATTTCCCTGCACATACCACATCTCAAACACTTGGCCTTTCCATTTCTCTCGTCTTTTAGGGCTGCCTTAAAAATTCAGAAACTCTGGAAAAAGAAAGAAAAGGAGGGAGGAAGGAAGAAGAGGAGGGAAGGAATTGGGGAGGAAAGGAGAAGATAGTTATTGAATGCCAACCATTCCGAAGTCATTTTCTATATTTAAAAAGCAAAAAGCCTTCTGCTTGGTCAGAAGAGAGCTTTTCTGGCTCGTGCTGTCTAGCCCTGGAATGGAGAGTGAGAGGGCAGGGAATGAGGACTCCTTTGCATGAGGCGGTTTGGTCTGCTGTCACAAATACGTCCTCTGAACAAAGGCACATGACATCTGTGATTCTGGCACTGATCGTGAAGGAACCACACCCACTGTCTTCCACGTAATTTCCAGCATGCCGGTAAACTCTATCATCCATATTACTATTAGAAAGTTCTCCACTGTGCCTCCCTACAGCACAGAGCACCAATGTTAGAGACAGGGCTTCCACAAGGCATTGCAGACTTGCTGGAATTCTACATGAGCCTTCCGTAAAAACAAATACAGCTCCAAAAGCAGAAGTTTTTAACTTCTGTAGTGAGAACTATAGAATTCAAACAAAAAGTGAAATAAATAAAAATGTTTAGATGTGAATTTTTTTACACAATCTCACCAATCTAAGAATTTATAATTCAAAAAAGAGAAAGCAGAATCACTTTTATATAAATGCAAAACATATATTTCAGTTTTTACTACTCATTATTAATAGATGTTTTTTCACTTAAAATAATTTCATTGGGTATTGCTTAGCAGTACATTTGTACATGAAGGAAAACGAACAATACCCATAGTAAATGATCATCAATAAACTTTAAAAACTCATGCTCCAAGCCAAGTAACCACTACAGAATTTGGTGTTTGTTTGTAACAAACTTTTCTTGAACATAACCAGACCACATATTCACAAATAATGGCCTCTAAATGAAGGTAAATAGAGAAACAAGTGCAACTTTTTCACTGAAAATTCACAAATTAGTTCAGACGTATCTGGAAAATTAAAATGTAAATAAACTAAATGCATGTGACTGATAAGAGACTCTGATTTATGTATGTCATATTTGGTGGCTGGTTTTGCCATGCAGATGACTAACGTGAGCCCTTTTTACTCCATAATTTTTATCTCATCTATTTAGTACTAAGGTTGCCCTCCTAAAACCTCTCAGCCTTAGCCTAAGATTTGATTTTCAAATCTAGCAACAAGCTAGTATCAGCACAGACCAAATATATCTCAAATAAGAGAACAACATTTCATTGAGTTTCCTTTGATATTGTATTGCATGGTGCATCTCCTCTGGCAGAGTGGAGGAAGGCTATTGATATATGGTATCCAGTCAAAGACATGTGCTTCCAATTATAACCTTCAAAATAAAGACAGGATACATAACTATATCCCTGGGGGTATGGAAATTACACCATTAGAGAAGCATGGCCAGAGGCCAGTGATTTGTAATGGTATACCTAATGAACATTGTATTTTCATCTAAATGTGCATTCTATTTATAATAATATAAAGCTATCTTTAGATGAACAGAAAAAAATAGGCATAACTGGCACAGCCACATAACTACAGACTGAAGAATATTAAATTCGTAGTGTATACTAGTGTCTGGCACAAGGAGACACATGCCTAGATGAGGGCATGCTGAGAAAAGGTGCTGGCATATACCACAAGAAAAACTACACCCTGGTGTGTAAGAGAGAGCACACAAGACAGGATTTAGGAGATAAGGTCTCTACATTACGCTCTGAATTGTTACCAAACAGCTTCAGAATCAATAAGCAAACTCCTCCAGTGACCTCAATAATAAGCAATTTCCAAGTTTCAAGGGTAGAGTTGTAGTGTAAATTCTATGATGTCAAGGCCAGTAATAGAGAGAAGGGTGGCCTCCACATAAGATCCTGAGCTCATAAAATTTGGAAGAAACTTAAGGGCTGCCACATGTCCTGGCTCTTGCTCAATTTCCTTGCCTGCACTGAATCAAGAGAAAGAAAAGTGAAAACTAAACACCACGCGGGTCATCAGCCCAGTGCTGATGTATGGGCACCAGTGCTGGTATCCATTGGTGTATCCTTACAAGTTGTGAAGCAAGAAGAATATAAAAGTGTCTAAAAGAGATACAGACAAGATAATCTGGCAAGAGAATCTCAGCTTCACTGAACACTGGAACCTGAGGGAGGCTGATAACTTGCCGTATGTTATTCATTGTGCCAGAAGGAGAACAAGAAAATGATATGAGGAGCAACACTATGGTCCAGAAAGGAAGGGGGAAGAAGTAATGGACAATGTCCTGGAAATGGGTATTTTACAGCGAATGCTGCCCTATTACAGTTCAGTGCATGTTTATGACTTTTCAAGCTGTCACCTAAAAAGCACAAAGTGTCATTGTCCTGATTTGATCATCACACAATGTATACATGAATTGAAACATCACACTGCACCTCATAAATATGTACAGTTATTGTGTTAATTAAAAACAAAAAAAATTAAAGGCATCATTATCTTCATTTTACAAGTAAAGCCATATCTATAATTCTTGCCAGTATGTTATAGGAACCAACAGAAGAACGCTACAGACTTTTGATTGTAAATGCTAATGAATGTATTCTTAGAACCTTTATTAATTCATCCATTCTTAAAAGCTGCATTGATTCTGAACTGACAGTTTACTTCACATTTAGCCAGGGACATAGGAGTTCAAAAACAGATGAAAAAGAAAACTGAAATTTTGAAAAACAAAATAGAAGCTGAATAGTCATTTATTAAATTAGTATAAAATATAAAGAATCAGAACTTCAACAATATCTTTTAATACTGTAAGGTGAACTACATATCTTAATAGAGCATGACAAAAATAACCAACAAAAGGAGAAGTTACTATACTTTTTGAAAGAGCTTTGAGACTTTTTTAAAGTATAGGTAATAGCAATGTGTTCAAAGGCACTTAACCTTGGGCATAAGTAAGACTTCCTGACCTTAGGAATGATGAGAGAATGGGGCATGTTGCCAGGAAGAGCTAAAAAGCCCCCACTGAAACACAATTTTCCATATAGGATATAACCTAAGAGTCCAAGGTTGTGTAGATATCAACACACTCTGGACCAAAAACGAGATATCAGATATAAAAACCACTTCAAGCTCTGTCATTCTATGAGTGTAAAGTGAAAATGCTGTGATTTCCATCACAGTTGTTTCATTTCTCTAATTACTTCACAAGTTAGAGAATCATGGAATTATAGCATCTTAAACCTGAATCCAAAGATTTTCTAATCTCCCACATTTTATACGTATGCAATGTTACATTAAGCAATATGCAACTGAAATAATAACAAGCTGTGAGCAGAGAAATCTAAATTTACTCTCAATTCCTACATTCCCAGTAAAATTATCAGGCAGATCTTAAACCATCTTACATTTGAATTTAGTTTTACCCCCATCTCCATAACATTCAGATTTTATCTGTTCCAACATCACTGCTGCATAAGAAAGAGGTACAACATTACACAACTGAATTCTTGTTTGTTTGTTTTGTTTTGAGACAAGGTCTCTACCACTCAGGCTGGAGTGCAGTGGGGCAATCACGGCTCACTGCAGCCTCGACATCCCAGGCTCAAATGATCCTCCCACCTCTACCTCTCAAGCAGCTGGGACTACAGGCAGGTGTCACCACACCTGGCTAATTTTTGTTTACTTTTTGTAGAGATGGGGTCTCCCTCTGTTGCTCAGGCTGGTCTCAAACTCCTGTGCTCCAGCAATCCTCCCACCTTGGCCTCTCAAAGTGCTGGGATCATAGGCATGAGCCACTGCCCCCAGCCACAACTGAAGTGCTTCTTAATAGAATTGTATGCATCCCATCAAATAGCATACAGAAACTGATTTTTTTTCTTCTTTCATCTGGGCCCTCATAGTCACCAAAATAGATTTTGAAATAATTTTTCCTTGTGGTAATGACCCTAAAAATTCTCAACGTTAGTGGCATGAAAAAATAAAACTTGAGAGAAAAATCTTTTTTCTAGTTTACCATTAAAAAAATAGATAGATTCAAATAAAACTGAATGAAACTACTGTTTACTTATGCTCTGCCAAGACAATGTCCTGAAAATAAAGTCTTAGTGGGTATCCGATTACTCGTTTGGAAAGTAGGTAGGTAAGAATCACCTCTGTTGATTAGGAATTGACCAACCTGGGAGATTACACAGAGGATCTAGGTTGCTTCCTTTGCAACCAGCAGAAGTCATCCATTTTATAAAAGTTTGAAAAAAACAATTGGAACCCAATGTAGCTATAGCCCTGCAAGGACTTAGATAAATCCTGGTGGCATGAAAGGAGAGAGGCTTCCTAGCCACTGGTCAGTGCAAATCCATTTTATGTAGCATAAGCCCTCACCAAAAGCAGAGGGGTATGCTTAAGCATGTGCACAAATAAAATGAGTGCCCATTCTTGGATATCAAGGAATCAGTCCCAAGTCCTCTTGGGACAACAAACTCATGTTTGCATAGGGAAGGTTTTGAAAATTGTGTTCCTAATCCATCTCTTCTAAAGAAAGCCAGGGTCAGCTAAAGAAAAGAAAACATGTGGGACATTTTATTAGGGGACATCATAGTGTCCTAGGTTTCTGTTATATTAAAGACTATTTCAAGATTTCCTCAAAATATTGACCCTCAGCACTTTAAGAATTCTCAGGATTTGGGTGAAATGGTGAGAAGGGAAACAAAAAGGGGATTAAAGTGGTATCTCCAAGTTAGTAAACAAGAATATTGCTTTTTCGTGGTTTGGAAGAATTAATATTAAAATAACCATATTCCCAAAATGAGCTACAAATTCAGTACAATTCGTATCAAAATACCAATGATATTCTTCACAGAAACAGAAAAAAAAATACTAAAATTCACATGGAACCAGAAAAGATCCTAATAGCTAAAGCAATCCTGAGCAAAAGAAATAAAGCTGAAGGTGTTAAACTAACTGATTTCAAACTATACCACAAATCGATAGTAACCAAAACAACATGGTACTGGCATAAAAACAGACAAAATAGACCAGTGGAACAGAACAGAGAGCCCAGAAATAAATTTACATATTTATAGACAACTCATTTTTTACAAAGGCACCAAGTACATACATTGAGGAAAGGACAGCCTTTTTAATAAATGGTGCTAGGAAAACTGGATATCCACATGCCAAAGAAAAAAACTAGATCCCCATCCTTTACCATATACAAAAACAAATTCAAGATGGACTAAAGATTTAAATGTAAGTCCTGAAATTATAAAGATACTAAAAGAAAACATTGGGTAAATGGAACAAGACATTGGTCTGGACAAAGTTTTTTTGGGTAAGGCCTTTAAAACACAAGCAACAAAAGCAAGAATAGACAAATGAGATTATTTCAAGCTAAAAGCTTCTGCACAGCAAAGGAAACAATCAACAAAATGAAGAGACAAGCCACAAAGCGGGAGAAAATATTTACAAAACTATCCATATGACAAGAGAGGAATAACCAGAATATATAAGGAAGTCAAATAACTCAACAGTTTAAAAAAACTAATTTTAAAATGGGCAAAATATTTGAATAGACATTTCTCCATAGAAGATATACAAATGGACAAGAGGTATGTTTTTTAAAAGGCTCAGCATCAACAGTCATCAGGGAAATGCACATTAAAACCACAACGAGCTATTTTTTGTCTTTTTGATAAAAGCCATTGTAACCAGTTATAATGGCTTTTATCAAAAAGACAAAAGATAACAAATGCTAGCGAGCAAGCACAGAAAGAGGAATACGTGTACACTATTGGTGGGAACATAAATTAGTCCAGCCGTTAGAGAAAACAGTATAGAGTTTCCTCAAAAAGCTGAAAATAGAACTGTCATATGATCCAGCAATCCCACTACTGGATAAATATCCAAAGGAAATCATTATATTCAAGAAATATCTACACTTCCAGCTTTATTGCAGCCCTATTCACCATAGCCAAGATATGGAATCAACCTACGTGTACATGAATGGATAAATTAATAAAGAAAATATTGTATATATATATATATATATATATATATACACACATACCCACAATGGAATATTATTCAGTCATTAAAAATAAAATTCTGTTATTTGCAGCAACATGCATGGAACTGGAGGTTATTACACTAAGTAGAACAAGCCAGGCAGAGAAAGATAAATATCACATGTTCTCACTTATATGTGAAAGGAGAGCTAAATAAAAGTGGATCCCTTGGAGGTAGAGAGTAGATTGGTGGTTATCAGAGTCTGGGAAAGCAAGAGGGAAGGGGGGATAAAGAGAAGTTAGCCAAGGGGCACAATACAGTTAAATATAATAAGTCCTAGTATTCAATAGGACAGTAGGAAAATTATAGTTAATAACTTATTGTATATTTCAAAATAGCTAGAAGAATTGTAATGTTCCAAACATGAAAAAATGTTTGATGTAACAGATATTCCAATTACCCTGATGTGATCACTACATATTGTATGTACGCATCAAAATATCACATGTACCCCCAAAATATTTACAACTATTATATATCAGTTTTTCAAAGTAAAAAAAAATAAAAGAGAATTGAACTTCTTTAGCCATTTTTATCAGTCTTTCATAGGAAAATTTTGAAAAGTTTTACTCAAAAACAGAAAAAAATGAGAGAATATGGATAAAACATAACTACACACAATAAGCTAAACTAGAGGGAAATACCCACTTCTGTGAAGCCACATACACACACACATTCCACCCCATGTTAACATAAAACTATGCTATAAAACTTTTGGCACTGCCCCGAAGTCTGTCATAAGCAAGTGAGCTTCTCAGGAGAGGACCATGCCCTTTTCCTTTTGATATATCCAGAGTCTGCATTAGAATTAAACACAATGCCTGACAAACTAGTAGGTGCTCAGTGGTGCTCATTAAACTGAACAATCTCCCTCCATGTCTTTTCACTTAGCCAGAAGATGATAACTTTAGGACAAGACACAATAGCACTGAATATCATGGTGGATGTGAGAAATAAAAGCAGATCATGAAACACATGTTTAATATACATCTTCTAACAAGAGTTCATGGTAAAACTTTCAGAAATTCTGTTGTTCTTGGATTTCCAATTCTGCATCTAGGTTTTGTTTTTCCAGATAGACATAAATCAGTAGGAGAAGATTAACTAGAAATCTGGCCAGTTGCATCCACAGTTACCTATATCACATTTACTTCACACAGGAAGAGCACTGACCTCTGGAAAGAATGTTTAGCCCTTGGTGAATAGAAATTGGACTAATCAATTTTTTTCTTGGTTCAGAAAATCTGTTGTGACTGAGACTTTTGCTATCCCTCTACAAAACATTTTTCAGAATGTCTTTGGGGTAACCTGACAATGAGTATTTACCATGTGCCAGGCACTGTTCTGAAAATTTTATGACAATAATGCATTTAATCCTAAAATCAAGTGAGAAAATTGAGGCACAGAGAAACAGTCTTCTGCAAAATTGCACAGCTAGTAAGGACAGATGTAGGACTTGAGCCCAGTCAATCTGGCTCCAGAACCAATATCTTAATCATTATACTGTACAAGGCAGTCCCTTCACTTTTGGTTTGGTGTGCCAGTTAATTCAGGACAAAAACTCAACCACCTCAAAGTTTAAACTTCCATTGAGGGCTATATTTCCCTGCTGTGCGTTCTCTCCTCCCTACTCTTCTTTTCTGGGATAGTATCAAGGTAAAAAGAGAACACTAAATAGCATCCCAGCAATAAAGAAAGGGGTTCTTCTCTGCACCTGTGCTGGCTTCAGCTGTGACGTCTCACACTACTTGGTCTTTGGGTGTTGGCTTCTGATCCCTCTTGTTGTTCTGTTGGTATTGAAACTGTGCCTCAAAGACTTAAAGAAACCAATGACTAAATTCTTGAGTTTGCAGGATAACAGATAAGAAAAGAAAGAATTTGCCAAAATGCTAAAACTCCCCCTGCTTATGAGATTTAAAACAACAACTGGCTGAGACTACTTGGAACAAAGATGGCCAACTGGAGTTTGCACAGAACGAGTTGCTGACATCACAGCCTGAATTTCCAGTGTGTGTTTCAGACCACTGCCCATGAATTTGCATATGCAACCCATGAGGAAGCATGAAAAGATAACCGGGCATGCCCAAGGACTTTCCAGACCTTCCATTTCCTTCCATCAATTACCTAATAATCTCAGAAGCCACCGCAGAACCTTTTCTAATAAAAATACTGCCTTGAAGCCAACACAGGAGACAGATTTGAGCTTGACTCCTGTTTTCTTGTGAGTCTACTTTCAACATGAAACTTTACTTTTCTCAAAATCCTGGTGTCATAGTATTGGCTTCTATTGCATCAGGTAGTGAGTCCCCTTTGCTGGATAACAATATAACAAAGTTACCCGTTTCCTTAGGACAAGTGCTAGCATCTGATGTTGTAATCCTTGCCCAGGCTTCGGACTACGATGTCTACCACACCCTGTGCCCTCCAAACTTAACCTTGGTCTCTTCCAGTCCATCAAGTTAAGCTTCCTTAACTTCCACGAGGACAAGGGTGAACTTCTGGGCCTCCTATTTGCCATTCTTGACCACAGAAGGCTTGGGGTGTATCTCAGTTCCACCACCCATGCTCTACTACGGCCACTCCATCTTGGTATGGGGTCCTCATCCCAGAGTTTATACAGGAAGTTGTCACAACTTCCTCTGCTTTGGGACTCCAAGATATGTTTGCTGATCCCTATCCAGCCCCTTGAGTTATAACAACAAAAGGAGAAATGTGCAAGTCCAGGTGAAGCCTGGGTCAGGAAGCAGGTACCCCATCTCTCTTGTTCTAGCCCCCTCCCTCCAGAATTCTTTCTTCCCACTGTTTAGGAAGGGCTGTCCTCATTCCTGGGTAATAAAGAAGTGCCCTCATATCACCTCCTGTGCTTTCCTCACTATCAGTTTCTAATCTCCCATCCCACCTCTGCAGCTTTAGTTTCTTTTCTCTCAACAGACTTTGACTTTTTCAAATTAAATATTTGGGTTTCTCAATGTTTTTTTCCAGTGGAATTCCACTGGAAAAATTTTTTTTCCAAGGGAACTGTCCTCAAAATCCTATTTTGGATGCCAAAATCTGAAAATTTACTCCTTTGTTCTTGTCTGGGTGTTTCCTTTGAAGCACTGAAGCACTGGATGTCTCAATCTCAAAGGATAGCAGAAGCAGTAAAGAGCAGAAATGAAAAATACTTCATACAATCACCTTAGTGAATGGAGGACACTTTTGTCAGGCAAAGATCTCCCATAAAGCCACCTCATGTGCTTTGGCTGGCATAAAAATGAAAATTTTAAAAAAATAGAATGAACTGCTATAAATGTTAATTTGTTAGGCTTTTCCCATCATCTCCTTTTTCTTGAGTTGTTTGAAAAGCATTAGAACTATGAGAAATCTTTTTCTTGATATAATATCACTGAGTAGATTTAGTGAATTCTGGGACTTAAACAGGAATCAGGCTGGGCACGGTGGCTCACACCTGTAATCCCAGCACTTTGGGAGGCCGAGGCGGGTGAATCACCTGAGGTCAGGAGTTCGAGACCAGCCTGGCCAACATGGTGAAACCTCATCTGTACTAAAAATACAAAAATTAGCTGCGTCTGGTGGTGGGTGCCTGTAATCCCAGCTACTCAGGAGGCTGAGGCATGAGAATCACTTGAACCTGGGAGGTGGAGGTTGCAGTGAGATCGCACCACTGCACTCCACCCTGGGCAACAGAGTGACACTTTGTCTCAAAGACAAAACAAAACAAAACAAAAACAGGAATCATTTGCTAAGAAACAGAAATCTGAATATTTAACGCCAATTTATTTATTCATTCAGCAGATATCTATCACACAGTTGCTGTGTGCCAGGAGCTATACTAGTGCTGGATATACGGTGGTAAGTAAAATAGTCAAGAATACCGCGGTCATGGAGATTACAGTATTTCAGAGGAAAAACACTGAATAAACAGTATATTTAGGATTCTTCCCTGAGGATAAGTGAGAGTTACTCTGCTAGAAGCAAGGACCAGTGAGCATTTAGCTTCCCAAGCAGAAGAAATGACACCCAGCAGGGTGCCCTCAAGGAGCAAAAAGAACACCCATGTGGTTGTATCGTAGAGAGGGAAGGCACAGTAGTAGAAGATAAAAGTAGAGAGGCAAGCAGTGGCTAAGTCACGCATGGACTGATGAGTCATGTTAAGGATTTTATGCTATCTTCTAAGAGTAACCAGAAGCCCTTCCATCATGTTTAACCAGACAATTATAAGGACTGCATTTAAAGCATTTTTATCATGATTACAGTAGGAGAAATTGATAGAATAGACGTTAACAATGGGAACAACAGAATCACTTTAAGAGGATGTTATGGAAGTTCAGCTGACAAATAATGCTAGCTTGGACTTGGATCATGGTGGTAGCGATGGAGGGAACGGGGATGATTGGAAATAAGTTTTCTGGTAGAATGATAGGACTAAGTAAGAGATTAGATATGAGGGGTAAAGAAGAACAAAAAGATGTGAAAAATCGGTGAAAGAAGAGACCATGACTTTCCTATTCATCACTGCATTCCAGCACAGTTCCTTAGAGATTACAGACACACAATTGATATGAATAGGGTGCGAATGGATTGAGTTGCTATTCTTTTACTGACCTGGGAAATAATGGAGAAGCAGCACAATTAGAGAGGTTAATATCATTAATTCAATTTTGAACATAGGGAATTTGAGATCTCTGTATAATTCAAGTATTAATAAAAGAATTATAAGCACTGAATAGATGAGTCTGCAACTCAAATGAGGTTGTGGCTTAGACTTACTCATTTGGCCATTGGTGGCACATGCAAGGTAATAAAGAAGAGGAATAGAGAAGATTACTTAGGAAAAAGGTATTAAAAGGAGAAAGAAAGAAGGCCAAGAAACCAGGCCTGAGGGACAGTAACATTTAAATCTCAGGTAGAAATTATTTTAAAATATACAATAAAGTATTGTTCACTATAGTCACCTCGTTGTGCTGATGGGATTATTACACATTGTATGTCTGTATTAAAACATCATATGTACCCCATAAATATGTACACCAATTATGTACTCATAATAATTAAAAATAAAAGTTAAATACAAAAGGAAATGGGGACAATAAACAAAACAGTGGCATTATATTTAAAAAAAAAACTTAGGCAGAAGGATTTGCCTTCTGTCCCCAGCAAATTTTTCTAATGGTGAGTTAATATTGTCTCACTGGCTATCCTTAAAAACTTAAAATTGAAGGGATACTTCTGTGTTATTAATAAATATTTATTTAAAATCTTCCTTTTCTCAGATAATTTCCTAGGTGCTGGAGACACAGACCTAAGGAATAGTCTCTACTCTGGAAGAGCTTAGGGACCCAACCAGCCATGTGATTGTGCTACAATTTGTTCTACATTGTGAGTAAGAGAAAGTAGCAAGATTAAGCATTTTCCACCTTCATCATAGAGTGCTCTGGGCTCAGCTGCATAAAAGTAGATATATTTCTGCACATTGAAGTCATAGATTTTCTAACTGTCACATCAGAGGTAGTAACTAATTAAGTATTGTACATTCTCTTTTAAAGACACAAAGAAGGAGACACAGGAGAGTGATCGCGGTAGTATGACACCACTAGTATGATAGTGATAGCACGACACGGAGAGATGGCAGTATGAAAAACCACAAGGGAGTGCAAGCCATATGAAAGCAGAAGTCAAGAGTCAAACGGAATGAACAGTAGAGTAAGAAAAGCAACTGGATGTAGAGTAAACCTCTGGAAGCAGGTAAGGAGAACAAAATGATAGGGAGCTGAGTTAAAGAAGGGCAGACTGCCCAAGGTTCTGATATATCATCGGTTTCATTGTAATTCTCCATGTGCCTGAAGGTTCAATTGCTGACAGTTTTCTTACATCTATGCATATCCTCACAATAAACCCCTATTTACAAAAATAACTCAGCAGCATCTCTGCATATCTTATGCTTAAAAACTGATTAACACTCAAAGAGCAAACTTTTGCACTAGAGGTAATCAATACAATTTTCAGCATTACTCTAAAGTCCAAACTTGGGTTTGTAATATCTCTCTCCCTGATATATCTTATAAAATGTCTGGAAAGTCTTTGATGATGCTGTATTTGTGTTTAATCAATGCACATACAAGATGAATTATATACCTAAATAAATCTTTTGGATACTCTATAAGCAGTCTACAATTAACCAAATAGTTAACATTTTCTGTAACTTTATGCTTAATATATCACACTCTTTATGAGCTCTAAATGCTCTAAACATCCAGATATAATCTAAGAATTATATTATTTCACAGTTTAATACATAGTACTTATGAAGAGTATAAAAAAGAAAGTGTTAAGAATTCACTTTAGCAACTTCCAAAAGGTCCCCATAAGAGGACAAAGGGGATTTAATGAAAAATGTAAGATTGTATCTGCAAAAATGATTTCCTGAATGACTCATTCATAGAATGAATAGCCTGTGTGAAATGCCTCACAAATCTCTCCCCTTCTGAGAGTAGTTAGAAGCTGTATATGATGTGGTCAGAGCAGGTCTCTGGAAGTCATGCAACTCCTCATTTGAGCAGAAACCAATGGAGGCTTTTGGGTCCACAAATCTGAATCCTGAAAAGTATAGTGTTTAGGCTTAGAAAGAGAGTCTTCACCCAAGTTCTTAGCTGAATTTCCCTTCTAGATAATGATTTCCAACAAAGTATCAACAGGATACATATATATGTATATATACTATGTAATATATAATAATGAAATATGTAGAAGTATTACTATATTAATTTGTAATATACTATTAATAATGTAATATTAAGTAATAAGAGAATATATACATATATATTACAGAAATATATATTACTCTACATACATATATATTACAGAAATATATATTACTCTCTATATATATTTCTATATATGTATTTCTATATATATATGTGTATATATATATGTATTATATGTATATACACATATATATATGTATTTCTGTATGCTGGGCTAGGTCCTGATAGTGGGGCCAACCAGGGATCATTTAGGAGAGATTAGGCACTCCCTTGATCTCAATTAGTCCATCTCAAACAAACATAACAACTTAAATAAAAATAAGAGTGGTTGCTCCATCAATACGGCTCCAACATAAGCCCTAGGGGCCCCTCCTCCAAACAAATTTTGATACCTAGCCTCCTCCTACTTAGAAACTCTGGAGCTGACATTGGGCACTAAGATAACAGATGCTATGATCCCCACCTTACCAATGAGGATGGAGAATCAAATTTAGTAATTTGCTCATATTGGAAAGACAGTAAATGATACAGCTAGTCCTCAAACCCAGATGTGCTGATTCTGAAGTCATTTCTCTTTGAAACTATTTCCCACTGCCATCCAAACGACGGTGTTAAACAAACTACTTCGAACAGTAAATATGAGCATTTGGGAGAATGAAGGTGGAAAGGATATATTTGTCTGAAACTCTTCCAACTCTAAATCACATGAGGACGAGAATATATTTTATTTATCACTACATACCTAGTAGAGTACTGATTATGTGGTTGATGTTCAATATGTAGTTGCTGAATGAATAAAAATCAATCAATTAATTAATTAGATGCTAATTAATCTTTTGGGGGGTTTTTCGTTTTTTTTTTGAGATGGAGTCTGGCTCCGTTGCCAGGCTGGAGTGCACTGGCACAATCTCAGCTCACTGTACCCTCCAACTCCCAGGTTAGAGCTATTTCCCTGCCTGAGCCTCCCAAGTAGCAGCAACTACAGGTGCGCACCACCACATCCAGCTAATTTTTCGTATTTTTAGTAGAGACAAGGTTTCACCATGTTGGCCAGGATGGTCTCCAACTCCTGACCTCGTGATCCGTCCACCTCAGCCTCCCAGAGTCCTGGGATTACAGGCATGAGCCATTGTGCCTGGCCTTAATTAATCATGCTTAATGACACAATCTACTCTGTTAGTGAGTATATTTTAAAATTAGTTCTACAGAATGTCTGACATTTTCAGTTTAAAAACTATATTACAATAATTATTTAAGTTACACAGATTGTATGAAAATGTACTCTACTCAGCAAAGACTTTAATTTTAGTGTTCCATGGCTTTCAGGTGACAATATATATGTATCACTTTTTCAGAGCAGTGATAGCATTTGCTCCACCTAATTTATAAAAGTAGTATTTTCTTAATCAGAAATGAGAGAAAAAATGATCTCTCAAAAAAAGTATTGCATTATCCACTTTTGTGAGGATATACAGCAAAAAACACAAATAAATATCAAATAACACTGTGTTTTTTGAAACTCCATAGTCATTAAAAGTTGTATAAATCTAGTCATGTGAAATTATTTGTTTCATAAAAACTAAGATCAATTTTTTTTTATAACATCCCAGGGAAAAAAGTTTCTCTTGATGATGAACCAGCTCCTGGAAAATTCTAAATTCTAAAATTGAGTTCTTTTTGGGTACTTTGTACAAATGAGGAAAAGAACAAATATATACATTTAATTGCTTTTAAAATGGAAAACATGTATTCTTTCTACATTTACATAACTCAAAATGAAGTAAACATTGTTTCAAATTTTTCCATAATTCTTGCAGAATTACTAAAGTAAGGGTATGCATCAATTATAAGTCATAATTTTAAAATTATAACTAAATGAATATTCAGGTAACAGCTTCTATAATCCTGTCTTCATAATGCAGTTTTCTTTCAAGGAATGCAAGGAGATTTCAAAACAACATTCGTTCACAGAACTTATTTTCACCAAATCCTATCAAAGTTTGTCATATGAAACTTAAAAATAACAAAAGCAAATATTTATTTTTATTATACTTTAAGTTCTGGGATACATGTGCAGAACATGCAGGTTTGTTACATAAGTATACACATACCATGGTGGTTTGCTGCACCCATCAACCCATCATCTACATTAGGTATTTCTCCTAATGCTATCCCTCCCCTAGCCCTCCACCCCGCAACAGGCCCTGGTGTGTGATGTTCCCCTCCCTGTGTCCATGTGTTCTCATTGTTCTACTCCCACTTATGAGTGAGAACATGCGGTGTTTGGTTTTCTGTTCCTGTGTTAGCTTGCTGAGAATGATGGTTTCCAGCTTCATCCATGTCCCTGTAAAGGACATGAACTCGCCCTTTTTATGGCTGCATAGTATTCCATGGTGTATATGTGCCACGTTTTCTTTATTTAGTCTATCATTGATGGGCATCTGGGTTGGTTCCAAGTCTTTGCTATTGTGAATAGTGCTGCAATGAACATACATGTGCATGTGTCTTTAGAGTAGAATGACTTATAATTCTTTGGGTATATATCCAGTAATGGGATTGCTGGGTCAAATGGTATTTCTGGTTCTTGATCCTTGAGGAATCACCATACTGTCTTCCACAATGGCTGAACTGATTTACATTCCCACCAACAGTGTAAAAGCATTCCTATTTTTCCACATCCTCTCCAGCATCTGTTGTTTCTTGACTTTTTAATGATCACCATTCTAACTGGCGTGAGATGGTATCTCATTGCGGTTTTGATTTGTATCTCTCTAATGACCAGTGATGATAAGCTTTTTTTCATGTTTGTTGGTTGCATAATGTCTTCTTTTGAGAAATGTCTGTTCATATCTTTTGCCCAATTTTTGACGGAGCTGTTTGTTTTTTTTCTAATAAATTTAAGTTCCTTGTAGATTCTGGATATTAGCCCTTTGTCAGATGGATAGATTGCAAAAATTTTCTCCCGTTCTGTAGGTTGACTGTTCACTTTGATGATAGTTTCTTTTGCTGTGCAGAAGCTCTTTAATTAGATCCCATTTGTCAAAGCAAATACTTATTATAAATGTCCAAAACTCGGTTTCCATTTATCCAATTCAAAGTAATAATTACTTTATGTGTAAGCAATATAAACCACCCATAAGCCATAAGTAATCACTATTATAATATTATTTTTAAAATCTGGATTCATGTCTTATTTTTCCTACCATTATCCAAACCAGAAAAGAATTCTGTTTAGGTTTTCATTTGTTCTTCATTCGCTGGCCATAACCTTCCTACACCCTCATCTTTTTTTCCTTTTGGATGCCTTGCACCTCCTCATATGCCATTGAAACTATCCATTACATTGCCTATTAGCCAATAACTCAAATAACAAGAAAATTATTCCAAAAAATATATATAATGTTACATTTTTAGATCGTTTTGCATAGTGTTAAGTCCTCACACAAGGCAAATCCTTTTCTGAATGCTGATTTCTTTCAGAGGAAAAAAAAAAGTTCTAGCTCAAGCAAATTAAAGATGCTTGAGTTTCCATAAGAAGTTTGGTTGCATGTGTACTCTTAATCTCTTAATCCAGGACTTCTAAGAAGAATTTGCTATGCAACACAATCCACAGTGTATTAAAGAACTGTCATTTCAGAGCAAGAGCTGTACAGTGGTCCCACAAAAGAGAACAGAACTCCATTAAAGACATAACAATATATTAGCATTCCAACGGCTTTGCCTGGTGGAGGAACGTTTTTCCACTGGGTATAAATTACCCACTCAGCACCTCCAAGGCACAGCCCATTGAATTCCACAAAGACACAGAGAGTAAACTCAAAAATCTCTTAAAGTTCCCAAACTCAAAGTCTGCATGCTATGTAGGAGTGTCCTTTATATTTTGAGGTAGAGAACCATAAAGTGAAATAACAACTTATTCTTTCCTAGGCAAACTGCTCATGCCCTCATGGTACTACAAAACAATACAGCCTACAACTTATAGTTCACATTTTCAAGTAATAATAATGCAAAAAGGGTAAAGATAATTCTCTAGCTCAAGAAAATATCCAAAACCTCTTTTTTGTGTATTCATAATTCAAAACCACTAGAGGTATAGAAAGCATTCTTGGCAAAATCAACCAATATCAAGCCCAACTTGAGTAATTTTTTTTTTTTTTCACATAGAGGTGAATTGAAATTATGTCTGGAGTAGCCGGGCATGTTGGTTGATGCCTGTAATTTCAGCACTTTGGGAGGGCAAGGCAGGCGGATTGCTTGAGCTCAGGAATTGGAGACCAGCCTGGAAAACATGGCAAAACCCCACCTCCACAAAACATACAATGATTAGATGGTATGGTGGCATATGCCTGTAGTCCCAGCTACTTGGAAGGCTAAGGTAGGAGGACCCCTTGAGCCCAGGAAGTCAGTGAGGCCAATGTTGCTGTGGACCGCGATAGAGCCATTGTGCTCTAGTTAGGGTGACAAAGTGAGACTCTGTCAAAAAAAAAAAAAAAAAAAAGACAGAGGGAGGGAGGGACGGAAGGAGGGAAAGAGGGAGGTAACTGTGTCTAGGTAAGCACAGTAGGAAATATTTCTCTTTTTTGTTGTTTTCCTTACAGACTTGCTATGAATATGATCAAATATTTGTCCCTTCTGCTCTCTTGTCCTTACCACTCCTTTGTAAAATTTGTTCCAACTTCTTACCATCAGGGTTTTTTATATTCTACTCAGAAGCCAAGAAAGTCAATGTTAGCATAAAGAATGCACTTAGAAAATCTATTATTTTCATTAAGAAAGTTTCTTTAGGACATGATTTTCTATGCAATCCACTGTTCATTTTCTATTGCGTAAGAAACAACCCTAGGATTTTGCACATTCAGGTTGCTCCATAAGACTTCGTCCATTCCTCCAGAACTCACAAGCTGGATGATTTGCCTGGTGGTCTTTTGGCCTAGCAACTAAACAGGACTATCACACTTACCGAGTTTCCAATAAAAGGATGATATTTATCACATTAAGTGGCTAATGTGAGATGTTAGAAGTTTGTAAGTATAAGTAATCACAGGTCTTACCCTAGGGGTTCCATCCAATATCTGAGATAGACATAGAGTGTGAATGGGGATAAAAGATTACTCATCCAAATACATGATTCTGGTATGTTTAATTCTTCCACTATGTTCCCCCAAATCATTACCTTAGAGCTATTTGTTTGCCACCTGGAGAGATAGAGAAACAATGCTTGCATCTTACAAGCACCATAACCACAGCCAAAGGGAGGACCATAGCAGTGGGCTTTCCCCTAGAGAAATGATTGCAGATGAAAGCTGGAAGGATTTCACCAATACTACTTCCCCCTTGGGAGTGGAATGCAAATCGCCGTAGAGAAATATGAGGAGAGAAAAATATTTTCTCTCCTGTATAGAAAAGCACAATGAACAGTAAGAAAATATTTTAATTTTCTCCAGTAACCTGCTGGAAAATTTTGGTATCAATCCAGACTTAATTATTTGCAGTACATTTTGTTGCCCAAAACTCCATTCTCTACCATGTATAAATGTTTGTGAAGTAACATGGCAGCTTTTATCCAATGTGAAATATAGCTGAACACTGATATCCATTACATATAGTTTCTCTCTCTAACATAGTGAACAAAACACCTTTTCTATCATAGCCATGCAGTTATTTTCAAAATGAAAAAGTGACCTGGTTGCTGATATATATAGGAGGTAATAAAGCACAAAGAAATGAAGAGATTGGTTAGGAACCCAGCTGAAGGACCTAGTAACAAATATTAATTCTGGGTGATATTTCCAAATGGCTAATTTTCAGATCCATGTTATATTGATGCCAATATAACATGGATCTGAAATATTTGAACAGCATATTTTGCTTTCAAATCATTCTTATCTTTGTTACATAAAACTCATATATTCCAGCCGGGCGCGGTGGCTCACGCTTGTAATCCCAGCACTTTGGGAGGCTGAGGCGGGCAGATCACGAGGTCAGGAGATCGAGACCATGGTGAAACCCCGTCTCTACTAAAAAATACAAAAAATTAGCCGGGCGTGGTGGCAGGCGCCTGTAGTCCCAGCTACTAGGAGAGGCTGAGGCAGGAGAACGGCGTGAACCTGGGAGGCGGAGCTTGCAGTGAGCCAAGATTGCGCCACTGCACTCCAGCCTGGGCGACAGCGCGAGACTCCGTCTCAAAAAAACTCATATATTCCCTCAAGTGTTAAAAACTCCAAGAGGGATTAAAAGCATGAAGAAGAAATCACACTATTAGCAAAGCCTTCTACACTGTGGCCTTGAGAAAGATCTTCCTGGGATTTAATTTCCTTAACTATAAAACAATTACCTCCAAAGTCACTCTAAAATTCCTTAATTCTAAAATTGCTTAATATAGTTAAACTTTAATGTTCATCTTAAATGGAGATAATGGGAGGAAATTTAATTTTTGATAAGGAGCCAATTGTGTTTCATAGCATATGATTTTTGCCAATCGTTTAGTTGATAAAGACACACACATACAGAGAGAGAGAGAGAGAGAGAGAATGTTCTTGGACTTGTAAGTCTTCAGGTGATCTCATCCAGACCCATGCCTTTAAATACCATCTGCATGTGAATGTTCTCCAGTCCAGACCTCTCCCCGAACTTCAACTCATTTCACTTTCTAATTAACATCTCCTGTGATGTCTAATAAACATCCAAAGTATAATGTGCATGTTCAAGACCAAACTCTTACTTTCCTTCCCCAACACCACAAACATGACATTTTGGATGATTTCCTCATTCCAATAAATGGCAAATCCATTCTTTGAATTAGTTAACACTTTCCCCAAAATGGTGGAATTATTCCTGACACATTTTTTCTCTCATACACCACATCCAAACCATGAACAAATCCCTTCAGCTCTGCCTTTGAAATATACAAAATCTGACACTTATTTTTTCTTTAGAGATGACGGTTTTGCTATGTTGCCCAGTGCAGTGGTTATTCACAGGCACAATCATAACACACCACAGCCTCAAATCCTGGACTAAAGCAATCCTCCTGCCTCAGCCTCCCAAGTAGCTAGGGCTATTGGTTCACACTGCCATGCCCAGCTTGAACACTTCTTATTACCTCCATGGCTACTACCCTGGACCAAGGCAGCATCTCTTCTTCTGGACTATTGAAATAGCCTCCTATTGGTCTCCTTGCTCCTACCTTTGACTACCCTGAAGTCTAAGCCAAAATGATCCTTTTGTCATGCAAGAAAAATTACATGATTCCTCTGCTCAGAACCCTCTGGTGGCTTCTGCTCTTAAGTATAATCAATTCTCGCCTATAAGGCTCTAACTCGTTTAGTTTGCCCTCCTGCTTCCTCTTTGAACTCATCACCTTCCATTATCCCCTTACTCACTGCTTCAGCCACATAACCCCATATTCTGATTACATTTTTCTTTATATTTATCACCACATGACATATTATGTATTTATTTTGTTATTTTTTTTGTTCTTGTGCTCTTCCTCTCTCTCTCTCCCAACTAGAATGTAAGCACTTCAAAGTCAGATATTTTGTTTGATTTGTGTATTCCCATATCCTCACAGACAAAAATATTGTCCAGAAATAATGCATCTTCAAAAAGTATTACATAATCAGTAAATACATAAAATGACTTCTCTTTCTCATGATATTTTGTTGGGCCCGTAAATCATTTGTGAAAAATAAAAAATACACTGGAAGATTGTGCAGTAGCTAAGATTAAAGTATTAATATATTTGTTACATAAAGAGTTTCTACAAATCAATAAGACACACAAATGACCAAAAAAGATATAAAAAAGTTCAACAGCACTAAATATCAGGGAAATGCAAATCAAAATGACAATAACATCATTTTATCCATTACAACAGCTTTTATCAAAAAGATAAAAACTAACAAATGCTGCTGAGGATGCAGAGAAAAGGGAACTCTTACATGCTGTTGGTAAAAATGTAAACTAGTATACCTGCTTATATATAAAAAACAATATGGAGGTTCCTTGAAATCTACAGATAGAAAGACCATACAATCCAGAAATCCCACTATTGGGCATTTATACAAAGGGAAAGAAATCATTATATTGAAAAGCTATCTTTACCCCTATGTTTACTGAAGCACTATTCACAATAACCAAGATAAAAAATCAACCTAGATGTCAAACAACAGATGAATAGATAAAGAAAATATGGTATATATACACAATGGAATACTATTCAACAATAAAAAAGAATGAAATACTGTCATTCAATGCAATGTGAATGGAAATGGGAGAAAGTTAAACACCACATGTTCTCATTCATAGTTGGAAGCTTAAAAATAGTTGGTCTCAGAGTGAAAAAGTAGAACAGAGAATACTAGAAGTTGGGAAGGGTAGGGGGAAGAGAGGGAAAGGGTGAGATTTGTTAAAGAATACAAAATCATAGCTATGTAGAAAGAATAAGTTCTAGTGTTTCATACCATTGTAGAATTACTATAATTAACAAGAATACATAGTTTCAAGTAGCTAGGACGGTATTGAATGTTCCGAACACAAAGAAATGATAAATATTTGAGATGATAGATATGCTGATTACACAGATCTGATTACTAAACATTATATGTATCAAAACATGACTATGTACCCCATGAATATAATTATTACTTGTCAATTATAAAATTAAACTTTAAGAATAAAAATAAATGTTTTTAAAAGAAAAAACACAAAGACCAAGATATTATCTAAGATATTATATTCCACACCACTGTTCCTTATGTTTTATGCACATCTATGGACTTTCTAAGGGATTCACTCTCTGCCAAGAATATCCTTTCTCCCTTATTCATCTTGTATATTCTAAACCACTCTTCTAAATCTATTTTAAATAATACCTACGCAGCAATTGCCTGCACAAAAGAAGAAATATAAGTGATAAGCATAAATATGCATAAACTTCCTAGTAATAAAAATGTAAAATAAAACAAATAAATTTTATTAACGAAATTAAAACACTTATTCAAAAGCTGTTGTTTATCATGGTGTATCATATCTGATAGTTTTATATGTTGTCTGCTAGTGGAATGGAAAATTATAAAACACTTTTGGTAAACAACTTAATAATACATTTTAATGTACTTATCAGATTTTTGAAAAGAGAAAAATATTAGAAAGTCAAATAGGGAGATGGTATGTACTTACTATATTATGGTATGTATATAAAATATTCTATATTTGAAATATGCATATGCATATAATAATGTAAAGTGAAAAAATCTCTCCCTGGACACAGACTCTATTTGGAGTTTGTAAACAATCCTGTTTCTGCCTCTGACCCCATGACCTTGTGGGCCCACTCACTGGCACTGCTCCCCAAAGCCTCACTCTTATTGCAATAGTTCCCAATAGCATTATAGCCTACCAGAGGGACAGCATATGTGTGTCCTTCTCTAAAAGTCAATGATATCATGGTTATTATTAATGTATGATGGTAGATATACAACCTGATGAAAGATGTACATCTGTATTTACATCGTGGAATCTCAAGCCAGGGAAATAACTTCTGTTACTGGTAGCTTAGCATTTAAGGGAAACATGTCCCAAAAGATTACTTATAGACAATGCTGAAGGTTTAATAGAAGCCAAAAAAATTTAGATTCGGTGCACCAATCAAAATTCCTTTTTGGTGTTAAGACTTGACTTGATGAAAAAAGGACTAGCGAAAAGCAGTTTGCAGCTATTAATACAGAAGATCCTACACTCACAAGATCATCAGGAAATTCTAATTAGATCTGATGCATCTTCTAGTTTCACGTACTTTATACCATATTTCTAAATCATATGGTAGGAGACGTAGGAAGTCAAGCTGTTCTATAGTTCTGGTCCTTATTAAACCCTTCTGTTCTTTGCTTTGGAAAACACACTTTGAGTTATAGTTCTTTGGATGCCTAGAGGCCACAGGGCACCACATCAATTACAGTGTATTATTATTAAACACATTATTTCAGAACCACATCTGTAGAGAGATTTGTTTACACTGTGAAGGCATGCCCAAACCTGTTCTGCCTGATTCCTTTATATCCTGTGGAGTCCTTTTCTCTCTATGTGCATAAGATGAAAAAAATCAATCATACCCTTTCTCAAAAGGAAAGTATTAGCAGTTTTCTACTGAGGAAAAAAATCATGGAGCAATATATTTTTTCAAGATGCAGAAAGATCAGTTGGAAGAATAAATGTGAAATGATAGCCAAGAAATTTTTGAAAAAGAGGAATATTTAAGGATTTTCTCTACCATAAATCAGAGCCACAGTAATGTACATGGAAACAGCATATTAGTGCAGGAAATTGGTTCAGTACTAGAAAAGCAGAGCAACAGGATAAAATTGACAGCGTAAAAACAGAAATACATGTACTTTATGTGAGTGTGTGTATATTGTGTGAGGTGTGTGATATATATATATATGTTTGTTTAGGGTGATATTTCAAATCAGAGGGGAAAGTAATCATCAATAAGTGGCAATCAACAATTCGATATTCATTTGGAGAAAATAGAGTTACAGTCTCACATTACACTATAGATAAATAAGATTTCTAGAAAGATTAAAGAGATAAACATTTTTAAGCTATGAAACTAACCTCTCTAATTTTCTTCTTATAATTTGACAGTTAAAAAGGTAATTTGCTAAATAGGGAATCCTTTCCCCATTTCTTGTTTTTGTCAGGTTTGTCAAAGATCAGATGGTTGTAGATGTGTGGTATTATTTCTGAGGGCTCTGTTCTGTTCCATTAGTCTAGATCTCTGTTTGGTACCAGTACCATGCTGTTTTGGTTACTGTAGCCCTATAGTATAGTTTGAAGTCAGGTAGCGTGATGCCTCCAGCTTTGTTCTTTTGGCTTAGGAATGTCTTGGCAATGCGGGCTCTTTTTTCATTACATATGAACTTTAAAGTAGTTTTTTGCAATTCTGTGAAGAAAGTCATTGGTAGCTTGATGGGGATGGCATTGAATCTATAAATTACCTTGGGCAGTATGGCCATTTTCACAATATTGATTCTTCCTATCCATGAGCATGGAACGTTCTTCCATTTGTTTGTGTCCTCTATTATTTCATTGAGCAGTGGTTTGTAGTTCTCCTTGAAGAGGTCCTTCACATCCCTTGTAAGTTGGCTTCCTAGGTATTGTATTCTCTTTGAAGCAATTGTGAATGGGAGTTGGAAGGAGTGGCCTGCCCCTCCACACCTGTGGGTATTTCCAACCAGGTGGGATGAGAGATGGAGAAAAGAAATAAGACACAGAGACAAAGTATAGAGAAACAACAGTGGGTCCAGTGGACTGGCACTCAGCACACCAAGGACCTGCACCGGCACCGGCCTCTGAGTTCCCTCAGTTTTTATTGATTACTATTTTCATTATTTCAGCAAAAAGGAATGTAGTAGGAGAACAGGGTGATAATAAGGAGAAGGTCAACAAAAACATGTGAGCAAAAGAATCTATATCATAATTAAGTTCAAGGGAAGGTACGATGCCTGGACGTGCACATAGGCCAGACTTATGTTTCTCTCCACCCAAACATCTCAGTGGAGTAAAGAATAACAAGGCAGCATTACTGCAAACACGTCTCACCTCCTGCCACGGGGCAGCTTTTCTCCTATCTCAGAGTTGAACAAATGTACAATCGGGTTTTACACCGAGATATTCAGTTCCCAGGGGCAAGCAGGAGACAGTGGCCTTCCTCCATCTCAACTGCAAGAGGCTTTCCTCTTTTACTAATCCACCTCAGCACAGACCCTTTATGGGTGTTGGGCTGGGGGGACAGTCAGGTCTTTCTCATCTCACGAGGCCATATTTCAGACTATCACATGGGGAGAAACCCTGGACAATACCCTGCTTTCAAAGGCAGAGGTCCCTGCGGCTTTCCGCAGTGCATTGTGCCCCTGATTTATTGAGACTAGAGAATGGCAATGACTTTTAAAAGTATACTGCTTGTAAACATTTTGTTAACAAGGCACGTCCTACACAGCCCTAGATCCCTTAAACCTTGATTTTATACAACACATGTTTTTGTGAGCTCCAAGTTGGGTCAAAGTGGCTGGGGCAAAGCTACAAATTAACAACATCTAAGCAAAGCAATAGTTTAAAGTACAGGTCTTTTTCAAAATGGAGTCTCTTACGTCTTCCCTTTCTACATAGACACAGTGACAGTCTGATCTCTCTTTCTTTTCCCTACAGGAGTTCACACATGATTTGGCTCTTTGCTTGTCTGGTGTATAAGAATGCTTGTGATTTTTGCACATTGATTTTGTATCCTGAGACTTTGCTGAAGTTGCTTATCAGCTTAAGGAAATGTTGGGCTGAGATAATGGGGTTTTCTGGATATACAATCATGTCATCTGCAAACAGGGACAATTTGACTTCCTCTTTTCCTAATTGAATACCCTTTATTTCCTTCTCCTCTGCCTGATTGCCCTGGCCAGAACTTCCAACACTATGTTGAATAGGAGTGGTGAGAGAGGGCATCCCTGTCTTGTGCCAGTTTTCAAAGGGAATGCTTCCAGTTGTTGCCCATTCAGTATGATATTGGGTTTGTCATAAATAGCTCATTATTTGCAGATACATCCCATCAATACCTAATATATTGAGAGTTTTTAGCATGAAGGGATGTTGAATTTTGTCAAAGGCCTTTTCTGCATCTATTGAGATAATCATGTGGTTTTTGTCTTTGGTTCTGTTTATATGCTGGATTATGTTTATTGATTTGCATATGTTGAACCAGCCTTGCGTCCCAGAGATGAAGCCCGCTTGATCGTGGTGGATAAGCTTTTTGATGTGCTGCTGGATTCGGTTTGCCAGTATTTTATTGAGGTCCTTTTTGCATCAATGTTCATCAGGGATGTTGGTCTAAAATTCTCTTTTTTTGTGTGTCTCTGCCAGGCTTTGGTATGAGGATGATGCTGGCCTCATCAAATGAGTTAGGGAGGATTACCTCTTTTTCTATTGATTGGAAGAGTTTCAGAAGGAATGGTACCAGCTCCTCCTTGTACCTCTGGTAGAATTTGGCTGTGAATCCATCTGGTCCTGGACTTTTTTTGGTTGGTAGGCTATTAATTATTGCCTCAGTTTCAGAGCCTGTTATTGGTCTATTCAGAGATTCAAGTTCTTCCTGGTTTAGTCTTGCGAGGGTGTATGTGTCAAGGAATTTATCCATTTCTTCTAGATTTTCTAGTTTATTTGCATAGAGGGGTTTATAGTATTCTCTGATGATAGCTTGTATTTCTGTGGGATCGGTGGTGATATCCCCTTTATCATTTCTTATTGCGTCTATTTGAGTCTTCTTTCTTTTCTTCTTTATTAGTCTTGCTAGCAGTCTATATCAATATTTTGATCTTTTCAAAAAACCAGCTCCTGGATTCATTGATTTTTTAAAGGGTTTTTTGTGTCCCTATTTCCTTCAGTTCTGCTCTGATCTTAGTTATTTCTTGCCTTCTGCTAGCTTTTTAATGTGTTTGCTCTTGCTTCTCTAGTTCTTTTAATTGTGATGTTAGGGTGTCGATTTTAGATCTTTCCTGCTTTCTCTTGTGGGCATTTAGTGCTATAAATTTCCCTCTATACACTGTTTTAAATGTGTCCCAGAGATTCTGGTATGTTGTGTCTTTGTTCTCATTGGTTTCAAAGAACATCTTTATTTCTGCCTTCATTTTGTTATGTACCCAGTAGTCATTCAGGAGCAGGTTGTTCAGTTTCCATGTAGTTGAGTGGTTTTGAGTGAGTTTCTTAATCCTGAGTTCTAGTTTGATTGCACTGTGGTCTGAGAGACAGTTTCTTGGTTATAATTTCTGTTCTTTTACATTTGCTGAGGAGTGCTTTACTTCCAACTATGTGGTCAATTTTGGAATAAGTGCAATGTGGTGCTGAGAAGAATGTATATTCTGTTGAGTTGGGGTGGAGAGTTCTGTAGATGTCTATTAGATCCGCTTGGTGCAGAGCCGAGTTCAATTCCTGGATATCCTTTTTAACTTTCTGTCTCGTTGATCTGTCTAATGTTGACAGTGTGATGTTAAAGTCTCCCATTATTGTTGTGTGAGAGTCTAAGTCTCTTTGTAGGTCTCTAAGGACTTGCTTTATGAATCTGGGTGCTCCTGTATTGGGTGCATATATATTTAGGACAGTTAGCTCTTCTTGTTGAATTGATCCCTTTACCATTATGTAAGGGCCTTCTTTGTCTCTTTTGATATTTGTTGGTTTAAAGTCTGTTTTATCAGAGACTAGGATTGCAACCTCTGTCTTTTTTTGTTTTCCATTTGCTTGGTAGATCTTCCTCCATCCCTTTATTTTGAGTCTATGTATGTCTGTGAATATGAGATGGGTCTCCTGAATACAGCAAGCACACTGATAGGTCTTGACTCGTTATCTAATTTGCCAGTCTGTGTCTTTTAATTGGAGCATTTAACCCATTTACATTTAAGGTTAATATTGTTATGTGTGACTTTGATCCTGTCATTATGATGTTAGCTGGTTATTTTGCTCATTAGTTGATGCAGTTTCTTCCTAGCATTGATGGTCTTTACAATTTGGCATGTTTTTGCAGTGGCTGGTACCGGTTGTTCCTTGGGAAACAACAGGTGCTGGAGAGGATGTGGAGAAATAGGAACACTTTTACACTGTTGGTGGGACTGTAAACTAGTTCAACCATTGTGGAAGACAGTGTAGCAATTCCTCAAGGATCTAGAACTAGAAATACCATTTGACCCAGCCATCCCATTACTGGGTATATACCCAAAGGACTATAAATCATGCTGCTATAAAGACATGCACACGTATGTTTATTGTGGCACTATTCACAATAGCAAAGACTTGGAACCAACCCAAATGCCCATCAATGATATACTGGATTCAGAAAATGTGGCACGTATACACCATGGAATACTATGCAGCCATAAAAAGGATGAGTTCATGTCCTTTGTAGGGACATGGATGAAGCTGGAAACCATCATTCTCAGCAAACTATCACAAGGACAAAAAACCAAACACTGCATGTCCTCACTCATAGGTGGGAATTGAACAATGAGAACACTTGGACACAGGAAGAGGAACATCACACGCCCTGTCATGGGGTGGGGGGAGGGGAAGGGATAGCGTTAGGAGATATACCTAATGTAAATGATGAGTTAATAGGTGCAGCACACCAACATGGCACATGTATACATATGTAACAAACCTGCACGTTGTGCACATGTACCCTAGAACTTAAAGTATAATTTTAAAAAAAAAAAAGGTAATTTGTCGGCCAGGCGTGGTGGCTCACACCTGTAATCCCAGCACTTTGGGAGGCCGAGGTGGATGGATCATGAGGTCAGGAGATTGGGACCATCCTGGCTAACATGGTGAAACCCCATCACTACTAAAAATACAAAAAATTAGCTGGGCGTGGTGGCAGATGCCTGTAGTCCCAGCTACTCAGGAGGCTGAGGCAGGAGAATGGCATGAACCTGGGAGGCAGCGCTTGCAGTGAGCAGAGATCACACCACTGCACTCCAGCCTGGGTGACAGAGCGAGACTCCATCTCCAAAAAAAAAAAAAAAGGTAATTTATCTCATACCAATGAAGCAGAATAGAAAGTCCAAAAATTGACTCACACCTCTATGGTAATTCATTTTTGATAAATATTAATGCAATTCAAAGGAGAAGTAAGTCTTTTCAACAAATGGTGCTACCACAAGTATCTAAATGCGAAAACATAGCTCTTTGAGCTGTACCTCACACCATATACAAAAATTCACTTGAAATGGAATACAGACCTAAGTGTAACCAAAATTATAAAAGTTCCAGAATAAGACATATGAGAAATCTTAGCAAGCCTGAATTAGTCAAAGATTTCTTACATAGGATACAAATAGCACAACTACAAAAGATTCATAAATACATTATATCAAAATTAAATGTTTTGCTCTTTAAAAACTATTAAAACACTGTTAATAAAATAAAAAATTAAGCCACAGGCTGGGAGAAATATTTGCAAAGCATATATTTGATGAAAGACTTGTAAAAATAAAATGTAAGAACTTCTTTCAACTAAATAATAAGAACACATGCAACTCAATTTTTAAATGGCAATAGTTTTAAGCAGATAATGTGCCAACAAAAAAAAAATGTATGGCAAATTAGCCAAGAAAAAAAACTCAACATTATTGGTCATTAGGGAAATGCAAATAAAACCACAATGAGACAACCCTGCATATCCATTAGAGTGAATAAAATACAAACTGATAAAACCAAAGTTTGGCAAGGATGTTGGAACAACTGCAACTAAAGTAAACTGTTGGTGGGAATACAAAATGGTACAACCATTTGGGGAAAAGTTTGGCAGTGTTTTTACCATTTGACTCAAGAAACATGAAAATATATGTCCATGCAAAGACTTGAATTTAAATCATCACGGGGGCATTATTTTTATCAACCACCATCTGAAAACAATTCAAATATCAATCTTCTATGGATAAACAGATTGTAGTATGTCTGTATAATGGAATATTAATCAGCAATAAAAAGAACCATCTACTGAAATACTTAGTAATTCAGGAATCTCAAAACACTAGGCTAAGTCAAGTAAGTCAGACAAAAAGACTACACATTTTATATACATATATATAAAATATATATAATTTATATATTAATATATAATTTATATATTATAACAAAAAGTCTACACATTATATATTATAATATACTATATGTTAATATATAATATATCAATATACAATTTATATATAATATATATTATATATAGTTTAAAATTTTACATATATTTAAAATTATATATAACTATATATTATATATAAACTGTATATATAGTTTATATATATAAAAACAGAAATACATGTACTTTATGTGAGTGTGTGTATATTGTGTGAGGTGTGTGATATATATATATGTTTTTTTAGGATGATATTTCAAATCAGAGGGAAAAGTAATCATCAATAAGTGACAATCAACAATTAGATACACATTTAGAGAAAATAAAGTTACGGTCTCACATTACACTATAGATAAATAAGACATGTTTATATCTTATATTATATATGTTTAATATATTATATATATTTATATATTCATCTTTTATATAAATATATATATTTACATGAAATATTTTTAGAGTTCAAACTATAGCATTAAAGAAAGACATCCTTGTTTATGGATTGGAAGTCAACATTGTTACAATGTCTATACCACTCACAATGATCTAGAGATTCAATTAAATCCCTACAACTTCCCTACAATGAAATCCCTACAAAAGTCCCAATGGCATTTTTTAAGAAATAGAATAGAAATAGAAAAAACAATCCTAATACATGTGTGAAACCACAAAAGACCCCAAATAGCCAAAGTAATCTTGAGAAAGAAGAATAAAGTTGGAGGCATAATATTCCCTGATTTTAAAATATATCACAAAGCTACTAATCAAAACAGTATGTTACTATCTTAAAGACAGACATACAGACAAATAGAACAGAATAGAGAACCCAGAAATAAACTGCAGAATATATGGTGAACTGATCTTCCACAAGGTGACAACAATACACAATAAGGAAAGAAAAGTCTCAACAAATGGTGTTGGGAAAACTGGATATACACATGCAAAACAATGAAAATGGAACATTGTCTTACAACATACATAAAAATCAACTTAAAATGAATTAAACAAATAAATATAAGAACTGAGACTGTAAAGCTTTTAGAAGAAAACATAGGGGAAAAGCTTTATTACATTGGCCTTTGCAATGATTTAATGGATATGACATCAAAAGCACAGACAAAATCAAAAGTAAGTTAGTGGGACTACATCAAACTAAAAAGTGTCTACACAGCAATAAAAACAATCAGTGAAGTGAAAAGGAAAACTATGGAATGGGAGAAAATATTTGCAAACCATATATCTGATAAGGTGGGGGTGATAATGTCTAAAATATATAGTGCAGGAAATATATAGAGAAGTCCTATAATTTATAGCAAAACAAAATCAAACAACCTCATTAATATATGGGTAAAAGACATACAAATGGCCACAAGTATACGAAAAAATGCTCAATATCACTAATTATCAGGAAAACGCAGATCAAAACCGCAGCAAGATACCATTTTATGGCAATCAGGATCGCTATCACCAAAAAAACAAAAGACAAGTAGTGTTGGGGAGGATATGGAGAAATTGGAACCCTTGCATACTGTCAGTGGGAATGTGAAATGCTTCAGCTGCTATGAGAAACAATGTGGAGGTTTCTCAAAAAAATTAAAATAAAATTACTGTATGATCCAGAATCCCACTTCTGAGTATTTCCACAAAAGAACAAAAATCAGAAACTTGAAGAGCTATTAGCACTGCTATGTTCATTGTAGCACTATTACATTTATATAATAGCCAAGATGTAGGAACAACCTCAATGTCCATTGTGAAATAAATGAATATAGAATGTGTGGAATACATATGCAATGGAATACCATTCATCCTTATAAAAGTAGAAAACCGTAACATACGACAACATGGATGAACCTTGGGGACATTATGCTAAGTAAAATAAACCAGTCACACCAACACTGAATGATTCCACTTATATAAGGTATCTAAAATAATCAAATCCATAGATTCAAAGAGTGAAATGGTGGTTGCCAGGGGCTGGATAGGGAAATGGGAAGTTACTAATCAACGAGTATAACATTTCCATTAAACCAGATGAAAAAAGCTCTGCTGTACATCATTGTACCTATAGTGAACAATACTGCAGTATACACTTTAAAAAATTGAGAGGGAAGATCTCATGCTTAGTGTTCATTCTTACCACAAGAAAATAAAATTTTTTAAAAAGAATAAAACAGAAAGTTATAGTGTTATAATAGTGTTAAAAAGTAGATTGGTGGTTGCCTGGGGCCAACAGCATGGGGAAGGAATTGAGTGCAAAAGGGGATGAAGGATTGGGGGGGTGGTGGAAACACTCATATCATGATTGTAGTGGTAATAACACACAATATATATACATCAAAATCCATCAAAATTTTAAAACTGATTAATTTTTTGAACATAAATCATATTCCAATAAAGCAGATTTTAAAAATATATCAGAATGGCAGACATGAAATGGTCATTATTTGCTGATGACATTTGTTTACATAAGAACTCCAAGAAATCAATAAGATATTAAAATAAATAAGTAAATTCAACATTGTTGTTGACATTTCAACAAGATTATCTGACAGAAATATAAAACCTTGTTATACCATAATCAATTTGAAAGTGCAACATAACAAAGGAATACATGAGAAAAAGCTTTCAAGGACTCACAATAGCAAAGACATAGAATCAACCTAAACGCCCCTCAGTGGAAGACTGAAGAAAATGTGATCCACACACATATGGTCCATATACACCATGGAACACTATGCAGCCATAAAAAAGAACAAGATCACATCCTTAGCAGGAATATGATACAACATACTGTGTCAGTTATCTATTGCTGCTTAACACATCATCCCCAAAATTTTACTGCTTAAAACACAAATATTTATTATCTCTCACTGTTTCTGAGAGCCAGGAATCTGGAAAGGCTTAGCTCCAGATTCTGGCTTAGGGTTTCTTGTAAGTTTGCAGTCAAGGTGTTGGCCAGGCTATAGTTTCTGAAGACTCAGCTGGGGCTGAATGATCTGCTTCCATGTACATTCATGTGGCTGTTTGGCAAGAGACTTCAGTTTCCCAGAGTATGGGTCTCTGAATAAAGCTACTTATTGCATAGCTTCCACCAGAGCAAGTAAAACATGCATGCATAAGATTGAGAAAGAGAGAACCCAAGATGGAATCCACAGTTGTTTCATAACCTACTCTCAGAAGGGACATGCCGTCACTTTTGTTATGGTCTATTTGTTTAGAAGTGAATTATTTAGTATAGCCCACATTCAAGGAAGAAGAGATTACACAAGGTAATCAATACCAAAAGGTAGGGATCACTGGGAGCCCTTTCAAAGGCTGACTACCAAAGACACCCTTAAAAATTAAAAGAAGAGACACTAACGAGGGGAAAATATTTGCAACACACGTGATAAACAAAGAAAGTATCCAGAATACATACAGAATTCCAAGAAAGCAAAAAGAAAAAGGCAAATAATTCAGATAAAAATAAACAAATTAACAGAACAGCCCAAATATATATCTGGTAAATATCTATCTGGAAAGTTGCCTGATCTCACTTATAGTCAGAAATAATGTGAAATAAAAATAAACCACACAAATTATTTCATACCCATTCTATTAGCAAAAACTAACAAGCCTACCAATACTTGGCAAGGCTGTGAGGACATAAAGAGTCTCATATCCTTCAAATAGAAATGTAAATCAGTAAAATCATTTTGGAGAACAATCTGTCAATTTCTAATAAAGTTGACAATGGAAATACTGTATGGCTCAGCAGTTCTAATCATTGATACATACCTTGGAGAAACTCCTATACATGTGTCCCAGACAAGAGTCTTTTCCAAACAAGTAAATAATGTTCCCTGCAGCCTTGTTTATACAAAATTCTGGAAACATTCTAAATATTCATCAATAAGGGAATAGATGAATAAACAATTCATAAAAATGAATACCATATATCCAATACAACAAATAAACTAAATGCTGAGGCCAGCTCAGTCGTGGAGACCCTAACCCAGCAGTGCTAGAGGAATTAAAGACACACACATAGAAATACAGAGTGTGGAGTGGGAAATCAGGGGGCTGACAGCCTTCAGAACTCAGAGCAACAGAGTCTTACCAAGATGTTTATTGACAGCAGGCCAGTGATCAGCATTGTTTGTATAGATTATAGATAAACTAAAATGGGAAACAAAGAGATGGGCTGAAAAAAAGGGAGGGGCTCTGACTAGTTATCTGCAGCAGGAACATATCCTTAAGGCACAGATCACTCATGCTATTGTTTCTGGCTTAGGAACACTTTAAGTGGTTTTCTGCCCTCAGTAGGCCAGGTGTTCCTTGCCTCATTCCGGTAACCCATAACCTTCAGTGTGGGCGTTATGGCCATCACGAACATGTCACAGTGCTGCGGAGATTTTTTTTATGGCCAGTTTTGGGGCCAGTTTATGGCCAGATTTGGGGGCCTGTTCCCAACATGTTCCCCCTTTTTGTTTTTGCAAGATGATAAAAGCAAAGGTGGCTTTATCACAGTGAGCTACTTCTCACAGGAGTTGGGATCTGCATCTGCAGACTACACAAAGACAAACTAAACACAGACTAAAAACACAATCATCATTGAAATCACAGAGCCTCCAAGTGTTTTCATCCATTTTAATGGGTTACTACCTGCTAATCTGTCTGCAGCTCCTTCAAGCACTCCAGTTCCTGGCATTAAGGTCAGGTGTGCCTGGGAGGCTTTATATATTTGTTCTTTTAATTGTGCAATATCCAAAGGCAAGTTTGCAGAGTGCCCTTCTAGATGCTTTTTTATTCTTTCCCAAATTTTGATATTATTAAGAGCCATTAATAGTTTCCACAAATCCTTATGCTTAGCTCCTACAGCGGGCCATATCATTTGTGGTTGAGGTGCCACTATACCACCATGTTTCCAGATAATAGGAACTCTTGTCATACTTCTTATCATTTCTACCATCTGACCATTTTGTTTAGACCAGGTGAACATAGTGTGGCTATGGCATGCAGACTGAGAGGTGCAATTTAAGCTAAACATTCCCTTAGGGGACCAATAAATAATGATTCCACAGGAATCACTGCACAGCACCTCTGCCTGTTCTGCAATGCAATCTTCCTAAACAACTACATTCATTATTTCTGGCCAGGTCCACTTCTGTTTACAAATAGGTTTTTGAGGGTGGTATGCCTCAATTATATGAGCAGATTTTTTATGGTAAATACTGAGATCAGAAAGCATGTATAACTCTGTCATAGAGTGATAACATCCAGGTATTATTGCCAGCCAAGATTGATAAATATGCCCAATAAGTATAATTGTTCTCTGGGCCAGTCCTTGTTGAAGGAACACTCACAGCAATGGTGATCACCACTATTACAGCTATCATTAAAGTACTCATTGTGACTGGTTGTCCTGCTTTCCTCAGATTTTCTTCCACCATCTGTGATGGCTTCTTGATCTGTCCCCAGGTAGGTGGCTGTGTTTGATGGGTGTTGCCTGTGACAGTTGGGGTCCTCCTCAGCATCAGTCTCGACATGGCTGCAACCAGGGGGTCCTCGGGATCCTCCTGGAATCTCTTCCTCGGCATATGGCTCATGATAAGGTTTCAGGTGTCTTGATGGTATCCAAATCAGCTGCTGGTTCTGGCCTGGAGAAAAACAAGCATAACCTCTACCCCAAGTTATTATTTTACCTACTTCCCAACTTTCTTTTATCAGATCTCTCCACCTAACCAGTTGTTCTGCTTCTGTCTTTGCAGCTGCTTTCTGTAGATGCTGTTCAGCTGCTGATAGCATCTGGCCTGTAGGCAGGCTCAAAAAATTTAAAGTCAATAATGCTAGGTTCAATTGCATATGGGGTGTCCCATAGTCTCTGTTTCCCCCTTTTTGCTTTTGCAACTGCTGTTTCAGGGAGAGATTCACTCTTTCCACTATGGCTTGTCCTGGAGAATTATATGGGATACCAGTAATGTATTTAATATTCCATATAGAGAAAAATGTAGCTACAGCTTGGCTAGTATAGCCTGGGGCATTGTCCGTTTTAGTAGAAGCTGGAATGCCCATCACTGGAAAACACTGCAAAAGGTGACGTTTAACATGGACAGAAGACTCTCCTGATGGCATGTAGCCCAGACAAAGTGGGAAAATGTATCTACACATACATGTACATAAGCTAGTCTCCCAGATGAGGAAACATGTGTGACATCCATTTGCCAAAGAGAATTAGGTTCCAATCCTCAAGGATTATCTCCTCCTGTGAAAGATGAGGAATGCACCATTTGGCAAGTTGGGCATCGCTAGATAATAGCTTTAGCTTCTTTCTAGGTAATGCTGCATCTGCGTTTGAGACCACAGGCATTAACATGGATTAAATTGTGAAAGTGTCTGGCATTAGACATTGCAGTAGCAACTAGGCAATCAGCCATTTGATTCCCTGCAGTCAAATGTCCTGGGAGAGGTGTATGAGCCCCAATATGAGTAATGTAAAAAGGATGCACTCTACTCCTAACTGTTGTTTGCAATTGGCAAAGTCATCAGTTATTCATCTGTATGAAATCGTAACTGAGCATTTTCAACTAACTATGTAGAATGAACCATGTATAAAGAATCAGAAATCACATTAATAGGCATATCAAAAGCAGTCAACACCTCAATTATAGCTACAAGCTCTGCTTTTTGAGCTGAAGTATAGGGCGTTGGAAAAACTTTACCTTTCGAGGCAGGATAAGAAGCTTTACCATTACTAGACCCATCTGTGAAGGCATTTTCAGCACATTCAATTGGTTTAAATTTAGTTATTTTAGGGAGAATCCAATTAATCTCAAAAATTGAAACAACTTTGTTTTAGGAAAATGGTTATCGAGAATACCCACAAAGTCAGCTAAATGGGTTGGCCAAGTAAGACTATTTATAAAAGCTTGATGTATTTGTGCCTTCATGAGAGGGACAACAATTTTTCCAGGATCATATCCATGTAATTTAACAATCTGAGTTCTCCCAGTTCCTATCACAGTAGCGATTTGATCCAAATAAGGAGTTAAGAGTCCATGAATTGGTATGTGGAAGAAAAAGCCATGCTACTAAGTTCTGCTCTTGGACAATAACAACAGTAGGTGAATGCTGAGTTGAAAAAATTAGCAAATCTAGAGTCTTTTCTCGATCTATTCTATTTCTTTGAGTCTTATGCACTTGTTTCTCCATTAGCTGTAACTCTGCCTCAGCCTCCTTTGTTAATTGCTGAGAGCTAGTGAGACTAGGATCTCTTCTAAGGACAGAAAATAGATTACTCATGGCATAGGTAGGAATGCCTAGAGCAGGTCGTAACCAGTTGATGTTCCCTAGTAATTTTTGAAAGTCATTTAATGTTTTTAATTTGTCCCTATGTATGGTTACTTTCTGTGGCACTACTGTAGTGTCATTTACTAAAGTCCCCAAGTAGGAGTAAGGAGTAGTAGTCTGAATTTTGTCAGGAGCTATAATTAAACCAGCGTGAGAAACCAAGTTTTGCAAGTGATCATAACATTGGAGTAATTTCTTGAGTGCGGGCAGCACAAAGGATACGGTCCATATAATGAATAATGTAACACTGTGAAAATTTTTTATCAGCAGGTTCAATTGCTTCCCCTACATAAGTCTGGCAAATTGTTGGACCATTTAACATGCCTTGTGGCAACACTTTCCAATGAAAACACTTAGCAGGCTGCAGGTTGTTTACTGCAGGAATTGTAAATGCAAACCGTTCACAGTCTTGCTCAGCTAAGCGGATAGTAAAGAAACAGTCTTTTAAATTTATGACTAATAAAGACCAATTTTTTGGAATCATAGCAAGAGAAGGCAGTCCTGGCTGTAATGTCCCCATAGGTTGTATAACTGAATTAATGGCCCTTAAGTCAGTTAACATTCTCCATTTACCTGATTTTTTCTTAATAACAAAGACTGGAAAATTCTAGGGGGGAAATGTTGGAGCTATGTGTCCTTTTTCTAATTGTTCAGTAACGAAGTCCTATAAAGCCTCCAGTTTCTCTTTTACTCAGTGGCCATTGTTCTATCCAAATTGGCTTATTCTTTAACCATTTTAAAGGTATAGGTTCTGGAGGCTTAACAATGGCCGCCATCAAAAATTATATCCTAAACCCTGGCAGGAACTTTGTCTTTCCACTTGAAGTGGTTCCTTCAAACTTTGCAAATTGTTTCCTAGTCCCATACCAGGGACATACCCCATTTCATGCAAAATATGTTGACTCTGAGGGCTGTATAATTGTTCTGGAATAAGAACTTGTGCTCCCCATTGTTGTAATAAATATCTTCCCCATAAATTTATAGGTACAGAGTTATAATTGGTTGAATAGTCCCAGGTTGTCCATCATGTCCTTCACAATGCAAAATACAACTACTTTGATAAAATATAACTGCTTGGATATACTTCAGGGGCTTTACCAACTCCAACTATGTTAAATTAAGCAGGTTGAAATGGCCACGTGGATGGCCAGTGCTGTAGAGAAATGACTGAAATGTCCACTCCTGTATCTACCAAACCTTTAAATTTCTTTCCCTGAATAGTTATTTCACAGGTAGGACGTTTATCAGTAATTTGATTTACCCAATAAGCTGCTTTGCCTTGTTTATTTGTGCTTCCAAATCCTCCTGTTCGTTTAATTTCACTTTTCCTCCATTTCCACATATGGCACAATCAGGAGCTGTGCTATACGCTCTCCTAGCTCTGCTTTCCAGGGAACAGAAGTAGATATAACAGTTTGAATTTCCCCATTGTAATCTGAATCAATGACTCCTGTATGTGCTTGCACTCCTTTTAAATTTAAACTAGATCTACCTAGAAGTAGTCCTGCTGTCCCCACTGGCATCATCTGACTGGAGACAGCAACATTCTTTAACACTCCCATTACAAAAAGAAAACCTGGTCCATATTGATTAATAGCTTGTTTAAATTCTTGGAGTAGTTTAAAAGGAAAAGGCTCAAATGTAGCTATAATATTTCCCTGTTGATCTAGGGGGTGTATTCTAACAGGGAACTGCCAAGCCTCTATATCACCCTATCTTCTAGCTTGCTGGGTTCCTGCCTGAATAGAACTGAGAGCAGTCGCTTGAGGCACTGACCAAACAGTCACTGGGGCAACTACTTTTCGCCCAGTGTCCTCCAGAAAAGAAAGATCTGGAGGGTCAGGCCACTATTTTTCTTCAAAATAATGAGAGGGTGCAGAAGGGTAGGGACAAACCTCTCCCTCCTTTGCCACTTTAGCTTTAGCTGGCAAACGAACCTGCTCTGTCACCTCTTACATTACTTCATTATACTCTCCTTCTCCTCATCATTAATGTGAAAAGGTTCCAAGGTAGAACGAACCAGAGCCCACAATTGTCCCATTGTTACCCTGATGCTTCTGAGCTCCACTTCTTACTCACCATGGGGTGAGTACTCAATTACTCGGGTACTTAAGAGTACTCGGGTGTCCCCCAGCATAGTTCCACATTCTCCAACCAACACTCCGGTGACGCTTTAACCCGGGTTTGAGCCCCATGTATGGGCATCACTTGCCGAGGCCAGCTCAGTCGTGGAGACCCTAACCTAGCGGCGCTAGAGGAATTAAAGACACACACATAGAAATATAGAGTGTGGAGTGGGAAATCAGGCAGCTGACAGCCTTCAGAGCTGAGAGCCATGAACAGAGTTTTACCCACGTTTACTGACAGCAAGCCAGTGATAAGCATTGTTTCAACAGATTATAGATAACTAAAACGAGAAACAAAGGGATGGGCCAAAACAAACGGATGGGCTCCAGCTAGTTATCTGCAGCAGGAACATGTCCTTAAGGCACAGATCACTCATGCTATTATTGGTAACTTAGGAATGCCTTAAGCGGTTTTCCACTCTGGGTGGGCCAGGTGTTCCTTGCCCTCATTCCGGTAAACCCACAGCCTTCAGCGTGGGTGTCATGGCCATCACAAACATGTCACAGTGCTGCAGAAATTTTGTTTATGGCCAGTTTTGGGGCCAGTTTATGGCCAGATTTGGGGGCCTGTTCCCAAAACTAAAACTATGAATATCATCATATACAGATCACAAAACAATATTGAATAAAAAAGCAGATTTTAGAATAATATGTGAACCAAATGCATATACATACAAATATTTCTAATATGCACAAAGCACAATTATACTATTTATAAATGCATTAAGATAAAGTATCAAAATATGAATCATAAAGATACATCCTAAACTCATGATAGTGACTGACTCTGGGGAAGAAAACAAAAGAGCATTATTTTAATAATAAAATTGAAAGAAAAAATGAAAACAATTTATCTTTGTTGGTTCCGGATGGTATTATTTTGTTCTTTGTAACTTTCTGTATCGATTATATTTTTTTACAAAATATGCCACTTGAGTACCTGGTCACCATACCCTGATAACCTAAATATGAGTAAGACATGCTCCTTATTCAAAAGAAACTTACAGTCTCGTGTCAGTGAGTTCTTAATGCATAAATACCTTAAAATTCAGTGGATTAAAAGAGCACTCATTTATTCTTCTGGATTTGGGTAAGGAAAAACAGCAACGCATGAGGCCTTTTGAAGCCTAGATTTGTAACTGGCATGAAGTCACTTTACCAAATTTCATTGGACAAAGCAAGTCACAATGACCATGCCCAGCTTCAAGGAGTGGGAAAGATGGACCTGCACCCTAGTTTCTGTACCACTTCTTCCACTGTACTTCCATTGTGTTCTCCCAGTCCATCTTCACTCTCCCTTTTTGGTTTTAAGCTTTCTATTGGCATATCATTTCTTTCTAAAGTAGAATTGCAGTATCTTTCAGCATGAAGATTTTGGTTTCTAAAAATTATAAAGAGATTGCTGGGAGGGCAGTTAATACTGAAAGTAGCTCAGAAAGAGTCACTTTTTTCAAAGTTAGATATTTCCGAAGGAAAATGCATAAAAGCAGACTTATTTCCTTTTTTCATTCAGCTTTAAATGAAACAAAATTAAATTTATTTTAAATTTCATAATGTTTCCAATTAAAGTATCATGTTAACTTAGAATAAAAGCAGTGAGGATCCTGTAAATGTCACTCCACTAATTCTTGTTCTTGCTATAAAAAGTTTAAAGTAAACAAATGAGGGAAATGGCTATAATAAAGGAAAGAAACAACAAAACCTCAGGTTTGTATGGCTTCTTAGGTGGACAGTTATTGGTTTATTGCCACTTTATAGATGAGGTACAAAGAGATTAAAAACAAAATATCTTCAGAATTAAGATAGTAAGGTAGAAAAATATCCTTAAGTATTAAGGAACAGAGAGATTAAGTGACATGCCTATTTAAGTGGAAATACCAGGCTTTGGCTTGAGTGTTTTGACTTCTCTCCCATAATTCTTTGCACAATACCAAGCTGTAACAATAGATGAATTTGCATTTTTCTTCCTGAGTTGAAGAAAACAGTAGTAAAGAAGGATTGCCATCTATCTGAACAAGCATGACTGAAAAGACCAATGAATTTGGTAATTTTCCAACACTCTTAGCTTAAGAAAGATTATTTTAATCAATACATAATTTTTTTCGACTTAACATTTATTTTTACCAAAAATTTTCATCTCACCCATATCTGTCTCTAATTTTTATTTAATCATCTTATTTCCATAAATATTTGTGTTCTCATCAGCTGTTGCTTTTCTCATGAGCCATACTGTTCTGTTATCTGAGAACATCCTAAGGGGTCTATTTCAGTATGTTTGGCAGTACTATGATTTCCAATAACTCACCAAAAAAAAGTAAAAGAGCTCGTCAATTTTAGTCATCCAGTGAAGAAGATAATTTCAAAGACGTCTTTTCTAAATTCTTCTTATAGTTGAGCCTTCCAATCCTATGATGATTAGTTTTATGTGTCAGTTTGACTTGGCCACAGGGTCCCCAGATAACTGATTAAACATTATTTCTGGGTGTGTCTGTGAAGGTGTTTCTGAATGAAATTAACATCTGAATCAGTAAACTGAGTAAAGCAGATTGCCGTCCCCAGTATGGGTGTGCCTTACCCAAACTGTTGAAGGCCTGAATAAAATAAAAGGCTAAAAAAGCAAGAATTCTCTCCCTCTGTCTGACTGTCCCTGAGCTGGGACATTGGTCTTCAGACTTAGATTCAACTGGAACTTAATACTGACTCTCCTGTTCTCAGGCCTTTGGACTCAAACTGAAACTATATCATTAGTTCTCCTGAGTCTAGACCTCTCCATAACCATTTGATCCAATTGCTTAATTTATATACGTGAATATTTGTGGGTGTGTGTGTGTGTGTGTGTGTGCGTGTGTGTATCCTATTGGCACTGTTTCTCCTAAGAATCCTAATACAAGTCCCAAAACGGAATCCTGCACAATGCCACAACTGACTACTCAAGTAACCAATCAGCCAATATCCTGGGCTATCATTTTACTTGCATAAAACTTTTGAGTATTTCAATAACTACCAAAAAGCTAACAATTTGGTAGTTAGTAGTAATATAGGATGATAGAATGATAGAATATTAGGACTAGAAAAACCTAAAACCTCTTGAAATCTCTTACAGGTTATCTAAATTGAACCCCTTCATTGTAAACATAAGGAAAAAAATTATAAAAGTTAAGTGACTTACCTGGCCAAAGTCAATTAAAGACAAAACTCTCAATCAGACATGTCTTCAGACTGTCTTTATCCAGTCTTCTTTCCACTCCACTAAATTGTTGTTTTTATAGCTGTAACTACAGTTTGCCCTGAAGTCTCTGCACTTTCTCTCATGGTCTCTCACTATGAACAAAAGACACTAGAAGATAGCTAGCTGAACGCAGGCAGGGGTGTAATCTACTCCCCCATAGAATGGAATAAAGTTTAACCATATATCCTCCCAAGTAGCAGTCAGCCAGTGGTACATAGGTACTAATCACTGATATTGAATGATCACACTCATAAGACCAACTTCCCAGAACAAAATTATGGTAATTATAGGTAAAGAACAGAATATATTGTGCTGCCTATACATTTATCTAGCCTCAAAAAATTTTTCAAAATATTTAAGGGACAAAGTCCTTCTTGTTGGGGTAATTTTACAGTAAGTCATAAAAGGAAGTATTAAGAAAATTAATTAATTCCATAATTCAAAGTCGGAAGCAAGTACTTGGGATGGATAATTAAGAGCCATTTACACAGGCAAACTCCCTGAAAGACAAAACATGAAGAAACTGAGGAATATCAAGGAACTATTCACATACTGAACACCAAAAGAGACTTCATGCTATTCAGAGAGGGGATCTGGATCTGAGAATACAGCACAGATTACCAACTGGATAATGTCTATTTGATACTCTAGATTCAAATACTATTAGGTTGGTGCAAAAGTACTTGTGATTTTTGCAAGCTCATTTACCCGGAATTTCCAGGACTTAACCTACTTAAAATTATCAGATACCCAGAATTTAGACACTAACTTCAAAAGATATCAACAATTTAAAAAATATGACCCTTCTCCAGCATCTTGCAGATGCATTCTCTTAATTTAGATTCCATTAAATGAAGTAATGAGCAAATACACACACACTCACACACACACACACATATATAATAACAGTTCATCATAAAGTCACTGAGATAATGTCAGCAGCACACACTCCAAATTATACTTCAACTATTACTATAGATTTTCATTTAAAAATTATTTATAGCAATTTTCTTTGTTTGCATGTTTCTGATGTATGGTGTGTGAATCAAGAGATAAAAGAATCCCACTACTTCTACATTAAATTTGGAAAGTAGTATTAATTTCCTGTAAATTTGTGTTCATCATATTGTTGTCTTAAAAAGCACTGGCAACAACCAATGATCAAAAAGAAATGGGACTTTTTTGCTGGAGAAGTAGAATTAGGCCCTGAATCTTACCACCTCCACACATACACACATACATCTGTCCTCCACACACACATCTACACATATCCTAACACTCTCTGAAGCTAACCCTCACTCCAATTTCCTCTTGTAAATGCCAAGATGGAGGCAGAGTTCAGTTTGATTTCTGTGGTATTTGTTTTTAACAATAGAATTCAAACCTACCTTAATTATGGCCACCATAAATGAATTAAATTAGAAGAATTTGCTGAGAAAACCAATTTTCTGACAGTCTTAAATGTGAGTATTACTAAGCCCACTAAAAAGCCTTCATGTTGGTGTAATCTTCTACTTGCATCGTCTAGAAAGGAACACAGACTAAAGAACTCATTTAAAAAATAGTTGATCCAGTGTAGTTTACAACATATCCTGAGTAGATGAGTGTGGCGAGGGGGCATACTGGACACTGGGACCAACTACATCTAGAAGTGAAAAATGGCCACAGATTATACCTAAGTAGATAATCCACAGATGAACGACAGATAATTAGTTATACTGATAATAATGTAGCAACTACTTATTTCTCTAGTTTAATAATATTTGTACATAAAACTCACCAGCAAAGGAGAACATACACATTAAGTGCAGCTACAAGTGACCATTTCACAAAAATGCTTTCAACGTTTAAAAAAAAAAAAAACCTATCTTCACTTACCTACTCTCACTCTGCTCAAGATACTTCCCCACAACTTCAGATTCTCACTCACCAAATGCCCTTCGTATCACATGTATTCATCCTACTTAAACTGGCTAAGACCGTATTTTATGTGTATTAGGTAATTCTTTCCTATGATACTTGCCAAAAAATATGTTTTCTTTTGTCTTATGTTAAGTTTCTTCAGGTTAGATTCTAGTTGGGAGATATCACTCAAACTGCTATATTTATTTATTTTGACACTCAAAAATAATTTTACTTGCTACAAAGTGGAAATATAATTTAAACATCTGCTGCTGAAACACCCATCTTTGATACAAGGCATACTCATTGGCACAGTAATTAGCACTCCCAAAAATAAATACATAACACACACTCTAAACACATTTGTACCACACGTTGAAAAACAAAAGGAACAGATTTCCTTTTGGATCATCGATAAATGTATCATTTCCCCGGAAAACTAGGCTCAGCCAATTTGTCAAAATTACTGAGTTCAAAATAGAAAGTTTTTTTTTTTTAGCCTACTGGATTTTTGATATTTGAACTTAATATAATAAAGAGGCCTTAAATAGCCTTCTTGTTCATGTTGTCACTCTCAAAATAAGAACTATAGGCATCTGCTTTTAAATTGCTCCCCAAATGTTCCCAGAAAGCCAGAGAGATCTAAGCCAAAGAGCTCACCCATTGCCTTCTATCTCATTCATGAGTTTCTAGAGCTCCAACTAAAATTGAAAGTAATTTACATCTGCAATATTCAGACTGAATTAAATTTCATGTTCAATCTACACTCCCCAGAAATGTTGAAGTTATGAAGGCATTATGAACTTATAATAGCAGGCAAATTCCAGGCAGCCCTGTGACCTCATTCCAGGTGGAATTCTTAAGTTAATGAAGCTAAGAGTACTTGCTCTCTACCATGTTGCAAATAACTAGATCCAAGCCCTGGACCTACTACGGCTTCATCTGTAGCTCTGCTACTTATCTTCGAAAATCAGCAAGAGATAAAAGTTCCTTTTTTAACACTTAATAAGCAGCAAGTATACACTCAAAAGAACTGTCTTCTATACATTATCCTGCAAAGTCTTCATATCTTTTCAAAGAAAAGTGATTTCACAGATGCGCTTGAATAAAGGAAATCTTCAGTTGCCTGAAAAAAATATCTCTTTAGTCAATGAACCAGAAACAATGACTGCTTGAAAAAAACATGGCCTGTTCAGTTTTGAAAGTCCTGTTAACCACTCCACTGAGCTCTACTCTAGAATCAAAATCTTAAGTCTTTTCTCTTCCTGTCATGTATTGTTGAAACAAAAATATTCATAAAAACACTCTATCTTTTTTTATATGAAAATACTAGAGACATACATATGGGGTTCATATTTAAATTTAAATAACACTCATTTTGTCTCAACATTTTATTGTCATTTTAACTTTTACATTAATCCATAGATTTACCCTTTGCTTATTATTATTAGTTTATGTGTTCAGATTTCTTAGGGGTGTCACGTGACTTTTTAAATTTAATATAAATTAGAAATATTCCATACTATTCACTACAGTCAGAAGTCCATGTTGTTACTTAGACGTCTCCATCTCTCCTGTCAAACAACCAAATCAAGTCAACAGGTGTGAGCTTGAGAAGCAGCCTTAGTCATCCCAAACTGCACTCCCCTATCTGCTTGGTGCTCAGAGCTCCACTCCCCTTTAGTTTCCCCCAATTCAGCTTTGACTCCTGGTCTTCTTACTGTGTGGTTCTTGGTCATTGCTAAATGACTTAAAGCTATTTTTTCATCGATCTTCTCCTTCATCCTGAGTGATTCTAAACTCTCACTCCTTCTGCTGGCTCCTCGATTTCCAGTTTGAAGAGATCTTGTTATTTTACATGATTTTTAGATAACTAGGATGACTAATAGTTATTTCAGTTCTTACAGAGATAGGCTTATTTTTAGCAAGTAGCCAAAAAATATATAAATTATATGTTGAGTAAGCTGTCTATACACACATATATGGCTTTTTTCCAAGCCTCAATCAGTCCATTGAGCTATCACAGCCTACATTTTATATACAAACATGTGCCATCTTGGCTCCCTGCAACCGCTGCTCCCGGGTTCAAGCGATTCTCATGCCTCAGCCTACCAAGTAGCTGGGATTACAGGTGTGTGCCACCATGCCCAGCTAATTATTGTATTTTTAGTAGAGACAGGGGTTTCACCATGTTGGCCAGGCTGGTCTCGAATGTCTGACCTCAAGTGATCTGCTGGCCTCAGCCTCCCAAAGTGCTGGTATTACAGGCGTTAGCCACCATGCCTGGTCAAAAAAATTTTTAATGATTTTCCTAAAATATATTTTCTATGTGATTCAGCCTAAATGGGGTAAATAAAACACATCCAGTATTATCCAGGACTTCATCACACATACACACAAAGTAAGGGACAGATTTTTGGCTTCATGACAGCTACTAGCAAATTTCCTAATCTCTCATTACTTATTTCCCCAAAATGTGGTTCACTAACATTCCATGAGAAAATGCTCAATTTAAATCTTAAACCTAAGGTTTGTATCAATCTTCATTGCCATTTTTAAGGGTATGGCTTACTTGCTTTCAGTAATGTGGTAATAACTACTCTATGCACGACACAGCCAATTTAGAACCAATTTTTATAATTTTTCTCTTTCCAATTTAAGATCACTAGGTATAAACTGAGTTATTCTAAGTGGAAAGAGTCTAACATCAGTTGCCATTTAAATCCTGACATACTGTCATCTGTTGCTTTATAATTTGTGCCAAATTACTTCAGCCCAAATCAAAGCACATGAAATTCTCATTATTAAATTTGCATATACTGAAGTTATTACTAAACTTTGAACCATTAAATATGATATGGTTACAGTTTAGTCCAAACTTATGAACACTGGTAAGAACAGAAAAGAAGTTAATATATCATCTATAGATATAAATATAAAGTGAAATATATTCCTGCTATAATTCCACTACTAATGGAGAACAGAAAATTCAAACAGGCCCATTAACAACAAAGACATTATAAAAGGTGGAATCCTCTTCAAAATATCCAACAGAAGCCATACTTTATTAAAAATTAGGTGTTCACCAAGCAACTATTCATTGTTGGTGTTGGAGGTTCTCAGTATCATAATAAGATTAATTTTTTATAAACACATCAACACATATGCAAATAAACATTTTTGTCTCCTAATATTTCATATAAGGATAATCTTGGTAGGTCATAAACTTATTTCAAAAATATAACTTAAATGAGTTTTGTAACTCATGTAGAATGACCTTCATAGTCAATAGAAATTCAAATATTATTACTTTGAAGTCACCTCTTAAAAATCTTGCGGCCATAAAATTATAAAGATAAAATATATATTTAAATGTTCTAGTCACATACCTCATGTTATAGATGAAAAAGGAAAAGAAAGTCTAAAGAAAATAAATAATTTGCTTAACGTTATAGACTTAGTTATAGTTGTAAAACCAGGACTATTATCTAGAACTAATTACTAGATCCAGAAATAAATTATAATATTACCTGAAGCTCTTCAATATCTCTTATTTCTGTGTAAAAAATATTTGCTAGGTTAAACAAGCAACAGATTTCATTTGATTAACAGTGATCTTCAAATAATTTTCAAACTCACACAACTGAAGATTACTAACAAAAATACCCACAAAGGCAATCAAATACATGTAATAAAATAATAATAAATTTTTGCCTTGAATTTGAAGACATGCAAATTCAAATTTTCAAAAGTATTGAGAAGAGTAAAATGAGATGCCCTTTCTTTGCTTGTCAGAGTCTATATCAGAACTTTTTCTTGAAATGCTTTTGAAAAGGCCATAACTGATCATAAATCAGACTACCAATTTATCTGGAATTAAATTGATGTGGAAATTGACTTCAAGGCATATGTTACTAAAGAAATAATCCAAGAAACTGACAAATATTTATCTACAAAAATGTTCCTCACAATGTATAATGGCAAAGAAGAAGAATGAGGAAGAGTAGAAGGAGGAGGAAGAGGAGGTAGAGAAGGAGAAAGAGGAGAAGGAGAAGAAGAAATTTAAATGACCATCAAAAAGAAAATAATTATGGAAGAGTCATATGATAAAATATTATGCAGCCATTAAAAATTATGTTTTTAGAGTAATTTTTAGTGACAAGAAAATAAAGAATCACAATACTACAATACATTTTAAAACCCAGGTATCAAATAATCATACAAAGTGATGCAATTTTACCATATATGTTTATAAAAATGATAAATAGAAAACAACATATATAAAAATATTAGCAGTGGTTATCTCTGGGTAATAGAGGTATAGATGATATTCCTCAACCTTACTCTTTCTATATTTTTCCAATTGTTTGCAATGAACATGGGCTATTCTTACAAATGGAAATACAAATTTTTAAAGGCAAGGGAATCTGAAAGCACCATTTTATAGCACAATTGTATTCCCATTCCTCTGTCAATAGAGTCTGTATGCTGTACTCTCTAAGAGCCCTGTCTCAGTTTTGCTTATTACTTATTCCAACCAGCACTTCCTCCTCCCACACCTTCCATTTGTTTGTTTATTAATATAGTCTCGACCTTAGGATGCACAGAAGAGAAAGTTAAATGTTTTTAATAAGCTTAAGTGTATCCCAAAATAAGCACATAAATTTCAGCTTGGAGTTAAATTATGAGGTCCCAAACCTCTGAGCCAAAATGTCATTAATGCGTTTCTTAGTAATCTGTTACTGATAAAGGAAGTGAATGCTTGGTTTTCAAATGAAAGAATACTCATCCATAGAATGAGGGAAACGTAGAAGCTATTGGAAGTAAAATTCTCCTTTGACATTAGCTTGAGCTTAATGCATAGAGTCTTTAGGGAGTCATTCTGATTCCTCTGTGTAATGGTACATCAAGTTATTACTAACTCTGTATTAATACCCCAAATATAAATGCACTGGGATATGCTTTAGATGTTTTGTCCCTTCCAAATCTCATGTTGAAATGTGACTGTCAATGTTGGAGGTGGGCCCACTGGGAAGTGTTTGGGTCATGAGTAGGGACTCTCATGAATGTCCTGTCCTCACGGTAATGAGTGAGCTCTCACTCTATGAGTTCACACAAGCTCACACAAGCTCTGGTTCTTCAAAAGAGCCTGGTACTTCCTCCTTCATTCTCTTGCTCCCTCTCACCATGTGATGCACCTGCTCCCCCTTCATCTTCCATCGTGATTATAAGCTTCTGAGGCCCTCATCAAAAGTAGATGCCAGCCAGCACTATGCTTTTTATACAGACCACAGAACCTTGAGCCAAATAAACCTCTTCTCTTTATAAATAACCCAGCCTCGGGTACATTACAGCAACACAAAACAGATTAACACATACTGGCTTGACAAGACATTGTCAAAAATATCTAGGACTACAGAGAAATTAATTGACATGCACTCTTCATGAAACCCTACCAAAATAACACCTGGTGGAGACTGGATGTTTAAAAAGGATTTCAGTTAACCTCATGTCTAAAAATCACATTGTTATTCTGAGTAAAATAAGCAATTACTCTGCATATCCTATACAGCCAGAAATTTATTGGACTAATGGTTATACTTGATTCTGAAAAAAAAGATATAACAAGATATTCTCATTACTCCACTAACTTGCAGGAACATATTTGTTAGTTCCAAATCACATAAGGCACACAATATTTATCCTGGCATTCCAAGCCTTTCCCAATTTTAGACACTGGGGACTGATGCACTCTAAAATAAATTAGTCTGATTTACAATCAGCAAACATCAATTGACATTGGTCCTGAGATTTGGACCTAAAACATCCGGAGGCCAGACTCTGCATCTGAAGAGATACAACAAACATACCATAGCACCCATAAGACTAATTGATCCCCGAACAGCCAGTTGCCCTGCCACAAACTTTCATGCTACTTTTTTCCTGTCCCCTGACCACAGACACACACACACAACCACCGCCACCACAAGTGCCAAAGAATGAATAAAAGTGCTAGCCTTTGATGGGAGCATCTGGCATTTTCCCTCCCAAATCATCAGGATGCTTTTATAGGAAATAGAAAATGGCCCTTAAGAATCACTCTTCAGATTACTTGGCTGTGTCAGTCCTGAGGAAAACCATGCCATATCGCTTAATCTCAGACATCCCTTTATGAAGACTCTATACAGCTGAGCCATCACATTTAACTTAAAGAAAAAGTCAGTTGTTATACACCTTGGTGTTAACCAAAGCTAACCATTCCTTTCTTTTCCATCTCTGTTTATTTTGTTTCTAATTTCTTACCATCCTGCTTATCTCCCATTTCTTTCGCCCTATCCATCATCATTTCCTTCTACTTCCCCCTTGGGTCAGCCACATATCTAAACCTTCCCTTTCTAGAAGGGAGTGCTCATCACACACACACATACACACACACACACTCACGTTGTCACCCAAGTTTCTGTTCTGAGTGTCTCAAAGTCCTTATGTATAATAAAAATTAGTCACATGTGTTGAAGGATACTACAAAATGAAAACAGCACACGTGGTATCAGAAAGTTCTAATAATATCTGAAATGATAAAAGAGGAGAGATATTACTATAACACTATCTTAATGGAGAAGCTCTGTTGCACTCAGCTGTTGGTTGATAGATTTTGTTGAGTATAGGTCATGGGAAAGAAAACTAAAAATTTGATAAGTATTAACTTAAAATAATATTAAATTATGTGAAAGCCTAAAGAAAATAGCGTCAAGTTGTTAGCCTCTATTTATTCTTTCTTTTTGCTATAATGAGTCTCTCCAGTTTGACACATCAGATATGGAATTTTTAAATTTCATCTTTACTATATCAGTTTTTTTTTTAGTGAGACATAGTCTCACCCTCCCAGGCTGGAGTACAGTGGTGCAATCATAACTCACTGCAGCCTCAAACTCCTGGGCTCAAGTGATCTTCCCACCTGAGCCTCCCAAAGTGCTAGGATTACAGATATGTGCCACTGTGCCCAGCCCTATATCAATAATTAATGGAAAGTTACAGAGATTCTAATCAAATAAAATATTTTTTGTTACACATCTTGACAAGGAAGAAAACATATGAAAGCTAACAGGAGTATTTTAAGACAGTGTTTCAAAAATTGAAGCTCACAAACCAACTACATCAGATTTATTCAAAGTGTTTCTGAAAACAATAGATATATAACAATAATAGGGGTTACCTACAACATACCACAAAAGATTCTCTGAGTTAGTGCCTGAGAATTAGCATTTTTAAAAGCTCTCAACCGAGTCTTAGGCATTTGAGAACTACTGCTGTAAGAGACATTTTCCAATAACTTGTCAAACTCAAAGCAAGTTACCATCCATCTTTCCTCATTAAAAGTCAATATGACTTTCCTGTTTTTCTTCTCAAGTGCCAGATAATTGAAAATAAACTGCCCAAGATCATTGTTTATCCAAATCACCAGTCCCAGCCTTTGTTTACTATATTACATTTTCCAAAATACATCCAAACCTGTTTTCTCAAAGACTCATAGTTTGCACAGGTAGTGCAATTGGCTTTACACAGAGTTGTTTAAGTACTCAGATCCAAGCTTGACTACCTCTTGAACTGGTGTCTGAGTGGGGAGATATATTAACTTAAGGCCTTTGAATATCAGTTGAAGAAGACATATCTAACAATAAAATAGCTATAAAATTGGAAATAAGTTTTCTAAAATTAGGTTACCCATTACAGGCTCTGAATTGCATAATTATTTAATTATAAATGATCATTATTTTAATTGCATAGTATCCCAAAAATATAATCAATGATTTCTGAAAACAACATTAACTGTCTGTATATATGAGAACAAAAAATTAAGATATATTAATAAAATGTTTAATAACAATGACATAGTGGAGGATACAAGATGCATGGAATAGATAACTCTTTGACAAACATTCTTCATTTCATATGAATCCTGAGCAGTTGCAAAGATCTTCATTCCAAATACAATGTATCAAAGAAAGGAAATACACGGCATTATTTTTGATTATCCTAAATTTGTCTTAAGTCACTATTAATAATCAACAGTTTACATACAGAAAAAGATGATTGTTTTAATAGAGAATAGAATGGAAGAAAAGGACCAAAGAAACTGAACGCATCTTGCTGAGATTTTTATTAATTCTGGAGGAGAAAAAATTGGAATTTAAAGCCAGAACTTCTCTGCTTAAATTAATTTTAATTTGTATCACTTCATTCCCCAATGGAACTTCAATCATTCTCAACTTATTAGATTGGTGCAAAAGTAATTGCAGTTTTTGCCATAATCATAATAATTCTGATGTAGATGGTTTGTGAGCCGCACTTTCTAAAACAATGTCTTATAACACTCCTGTTAGCTTTCATAGTCTTTCTTCCTTGTCAAGATATGTAATATAATTCTCTTTAGAGTCAGACACATTTCTAAAGTTCTGAATTAATATCCTCTAGATATTATATTCCATAGTTAAAATTGCTAGAAATATTCTGGTACTCATGCTACATATATAACTATATATATATATATATATATATATATATATGTTTGGTCTACAAAAGCTTATTACTACAAAGAAGTATGATTCATTTGCATCAGAACAATATAGACCATCAAATGATTTTTAATAGCATAAATTTAAGTATAAAATAAACAAAGCTTTATCATTCAGGGCCCTAATTATATTAGTCCATAAAAAATTCTGGTTTCATCCCTGTCATCCAATACCTTGTAGAGTAGGTGATAATCAGCAACACAAAATTTTAACAATTCTAAAAACCAATACATAAATTATTTTCTTGTGTTATTCTGTTTACAAACCATGATACTTATTTACTTTTCAGAAATTTTAGGAATTTTGTGATGAGAGAATTTGTCAACAGAGTAAATTGAATGTTGGTCTTATAAATTGAGCTAGGAAACAACCACTCGAATTCTATCTTATGAAGAGATTAAGAATTCATATAATTTCTTCCTTAAATGTTGGTAGAAGTCACCAATGAACTGATCTGGGCCTGATGCCTTTCATTTTGGATAATCTTGAATTTTTGAAACTAGGGAATATAGTGGTTATTTCTTTTCATAAGCTTTTAATTAAAAACTTCAAAGGACTTCTGCTTCCAGCCAAGATATTGTAACAACTAACAAGACCTGGATTTACTTTCCCATCTGAAACAACAAAAAAAGTTGAACAAAATATGTGAAACGATGGTTTTTAAGACATTTGAGATTAGGCAACAAAGGACAGTGATCCCTAGCAGATGAAAAACAAAATGAGGGGAATCCCACAATTGCCAGAACTTACTGCCTTGAGTTTCCAACCAATAGCAAAAGGACAGAGTACCCAAGTGTATTAGTCCATTTTCTTACTGCTGTGAAAAAATACCCAAGACTGGGTAATTTTTAAAGAAAAAGAGGTTTAATAGACTCACAGTTCCACATTGATGAGAAGGCCTTACAAACATGGTGGAAGATGAAGGAGGAACAAAGGCACATCTTACATGGCACTAGGCAAGAGGGCTTGTGTAAGGGAACTCCCATTTATAAAACCATCAGACCTCATGAGACTTATTTACTACCACGAGGACAGTATGGGAAAAACCCACCCCCATGATTCAATTATTCCCACCAGGTCCCTCCCACAACACGTAGAGATTATTGGAACTACAATTCAAAATAAGATTTGGTTGGAGACACAGCCAATCTTCTTGGGTTTTCTGCCTAATCAACAAGATTCCCTGAGTTGAGGTGATGAAACTGGGATACTGGGGAGACCAAGTTAGTTAGAGATCAGAAAACAAACTAATGGAAGAGAGAGGCCTGCACATGGAAAAAAATTCAGGTATCTTTAGAGAGTTCTCCTTAAATCAACCTGTGAATATTGGTCAGCACGTGTGTGAGGAAACTATTCATGATCAAGGAAAGAACTACCCAAAACGATTAGAAAGAACATGACTGTTATGGACTGAATGTTTGTGTCCTTCTCCAAAATTCATATGTTAAAATCTAAACCCCAATGTAACGGTATTTGGAGGTGGGGCTTTTGGAAGGTAATTAGGTCATGAAGGTGGGGTGCTCATGAATAAGATTAGTGCCATTATAAGAAGAGGCCTAAGAGCTAGCTCACTCTCTCTCTACCATGAGAGGACACAAGAAGAATCTTCCAGTCTGCAACCCAGAAGACAGCTCTAAGCTGAACACAACCATGCTGGCACCATCATCTTGGACTTCCAGTCTCCAAAATTGTCAAAATAACTTCTGTGAAAAATAAATTTCTGTTGTTCATAAGCCACCCAGCCTAGTGTATTTTGTTATAGCTGCCAAAACTAAGACAAGTACCCAGTACTGACCCAGGCCCAGTAATAGTGCCTGTTTCCACCAGACAGATTAGAAACCTCATAATTCATAGAAACTGGTAGAATGTGCAGAAGAGTCTTGACTCAGTCGTGGAACAAAATTGTCCCTAGACTAAATGCTACTCTAGTTTCACCTAAGAAATCTTAAAAGCAAGACTCAAAAGTATCAAACAGTTCTAAGAGCTTAACTGTGTCCCAGAACAAAGTTCAAGAATATTTATAGAAATAGAAAAACATCCAGTACACAATACAGTAAAAATTCACAACATTTGACATGCAATAAAAAATTAACAGGCATGTAAGGATGCAGGATAGTGTATGCCATGATAGGAGAAAAAAACAATTTGGAACCAATACTGACAGTGATATTAATTAGCAGAAAAAAATATTTAAAAAGTTATAACTGCATTTCATATGTGCAAAAAGTTAAGTGCAGACACAGAAGATGTTTTTTAAAAGATAGAAATTCAATTTCTGGAGATGTCAACAACAATGTCTGAGATGAAAAGTACACTGAATGGGATTTTTTTTCTTTTTTTTTTTTGTTGTTTTACTTTAAGTTCTGGGATACATGTGCAGAATGTGCAGGTTTGTTACATAGGTATACATGTGCCATGGTGGTTTGCTGCATCTATCAACCAGTCATCTTGTGTCTGGTATTGGTGGGTGCTTGGTCTCACTGACTTCAAGAATGAAGCTGCGGACCCTCGCGGTGAGTGTTACAGCTCTTAAGGTGGCGCGTCTGGAGTTGTTCCTTCCTTCTGATGTACGGATGTGCTCGGAGTTTCTTCCTCCTGGTGGGTTCGTGGTCTCGCTGGCTCAGGAGTGAAGCTGCAGACCTCCCTGGTGAGTGTTACAGCTCTTAAGGTGGTGCGTCTGGAGTTGTTCGTTCCTCTCAGGGGGCTCGTGATCTCGCTGGCTTCAGGAGTGAAACTGCAGACCTTTGCGGTGAGTGTTATAGCTCATAAAAGCAGTGCGGACCCAAAGAGTGAGCAGTAGCAAGATTTATTGCAAAGAGCGAAAGAACAAAGCTTCCACAGTGTGGAAGGGGACCCGAGCAGGTTGCCACTGCTGGCTCACGCGGCCTGCTTTTATTCTCTTATCTGGCCCCACCCACATCCTGCTGACTGGTAGAGCCGAGTGGTCTGTTTTGACAGGGTGCTGATTGGTGCGTTTACAATCCCAGAGCTAGACACAAAGGTTCTCCACGTCCCCACCAGAGTAGCTAGATACAGAGTGTCCATTGGTGCCCTCACAAACCCTGAGCTACACACAGGGTGCTGATTGGTGTGTTTACAAACCTTGAGCTAGATACAGAGTGCCGATTGGTGTACCTGAGCTAGACATAAAGGTTCTCCAAGCCCCACCAGACTCAGGAGCCCAGCTGGCTTCACCCAGTGGATCCCACACCAGAGCTGCAGGTGGAGCTGCCTGCCAGTCCCACACCATGCGCTCACACTCCTCAGCCCTCGGGTGATCGATGGGACTGGGCGCCGTGGAGCAGGGCCAGCACTCGTAGGGGAGGCTCAGGCTGCACAGGAGCCCACGGAGGCGGGGGAAGGCTCAGGCATGGTGGGCTGCAGTCCCAAGGCCTGCTCCGCAGGAAGGCAGCTAAGGCCCAGTGAGAAATCGAGCACAGCGCCAGTGGGCTGGCACTGCGGGGGGACCCAGTATACCCTCCACAGCCGCTGGCCCAGCTGCTAAGTCCCTCATTGCCCGGGGTCGGCAGGGCCGGCCGGCTGCTCTGAGTGTGGGGCCCGCCAAGCCCACGCCCACTGGGAACTCCAGCTGGCCCGCAAGCGCCACACGCAGCCCCGGTTCCCACTCGCACCTCTCCCTCCACACCTCCCTGCAAGCTGAGGGAGTGGGCTCCGGCCTTGGCCAGCCCAGAAAGGGGCTCCCACAGTGCAGCGGTGGGCTGAAGGGCTCCTCAAGTGCTGCCAAAGTGGGAGCCCAGGCAGAGGAGGCCCTGAGAGCTAGAGAGGGCTGTGAGGACTGCCAGCATGCTGTCACCTCTCAATCTAGGTTTTAAGTCCTGCATGTATTAGTTATTTGGGCTAATGTTCTCCCTCCCCTTGCCTCACACCCCTTGACAGGCCCCAGTGTATGATGTTCCCCTCCCTGTGTCCAAGTGTTCTCATTGTTCAACTACCACTTATGAGTGAGAACATGCGGTGTTTGGTTTTCTGTTCCTGTGTTAGTTTGCTGAGAATGATGGCTTCCAGCTTCATCCATGTCCCTGCAAAGGACATGAACTCATTCTTTTTTATGGCTGCAGAGTTGAAAGGGATTAAATATTAAATTTTGCAAAAAATTGGCTGAACTTCAATCCATTGCTATAGAAACAATCCAAAATGAAACAGGAAAAAATGAATCAAATAAATAAAGCACAACATCAGTAAACTGCAGGACAACTTCAAGGAGCATAAAGGAAGTGTCACTAGAGTCTCTGTAAAGAGAGGGGACAGAAAAAAATATTTAAAGAAACAATGGTTGAAATTTTTCTAAATTGGATGGAAAAAAAAACAATCTTGGGCCTTGAAGCTACAAATATACCATCCTGCCCTAAAAGCTCACAGTCTAAGAGAAACAGACATTCACAATAAACAAGCAAGTTGGTTCAGGAAAATGGCAGACAGGAGTCGGGACTCGCTTACAGCTCACACTCGGACAGACAGAGCAGCGTGTGGAGACTAACATCATGAACTTTTGCTCCAAGAACTACTGCAGGAACATACCAGGAAAGCGAAGATAATCCAAAGACCCTTTGAAAGACTCAGTTTGCCACTGCAGGGTCCATGAGACAGCTGAAAAACTGTAAGTGCCCTAGGTGTGAAGGGGAAACACGTGCCCCCAAACACACATTCTCACTGGGGAACCTGAAGGCTCAGATAACAAGAGAAAGATTTGGCCATACTTAGAGCAGAGACAAATTCAGATAGCTGAGCAAAATACATGGGTAGAGGAAGCAGTGGGAAAAGCCCTGTGAGCACTTTCAGCCCCCAGGGAAGCCATTCCACTCCCGACTTTGTCTCACAGGGGTCCTTGGGGAGAGCTGCCAGTGGAATTGGGGAAAGACCACAGGGAGGAGGAAACTTCCAGTTGAACTCTGCAACAATTTCACCCAAATGCGAAGCTTGTTCACAGTAACTGGAGGAGGGAGTAAGCGGGGTGTGCAAAAAGCACATAAGCTGCAGCAGGCAGGGAGGTGCAAAACCTGAAAGCCCTGCTTGCCTTCTCAGCAAGGAGGCTGGCATCCTGGGACAAGTTCTCAGCCCCACTCACTGGCTGCTGTTGGGGAGGCATGGTTGAACTGAGACTGGCCTGGTGGGTGAGGCCTGCCACTGCTTGCTTTCCCCCACTTCCCAGGCAACCTGTATGATGCAGCAGAGGCAGCCGTCATCCCGCTGGGAACACAAATGCATCAGCCTGAGAGTCACATCCCCACTCCCCACAGCAGCTGCAGCAAGCCCCACCCAAAAAGAGTCTGAGCTCAAACATGCCTAACCCTTCCCCCAACTGATGGTCTTTCTCTACCCACCCTGGTAGCTAAAAACAAAAGGATATAATATCTTGGGAGCTCTATGTTGCTTCCCACCACCTGAGAAATCAGAATAACTATCCAGGCACCCCTTGGGCAAGGTTGTAACCCCCCATACTACTGCAGTTGATGCTCTCTTGAAAGCACCACCTCCTGGCTGGAAGCCAACCAACACAGAAACAGCATGCTAAACAAAACTACAACCAAGGATCCTCACAGAATGTATTAGTCCATTTTCACACTGCTCTGAAGAAATACCTGAGACCAGGTAATTTCTAAAGGAAAGAGGCTTAATTAACTCATGGTTCAGCATGGCTGGGGAGGCCCCAGGAAATTTGCAATTATGGTGGAAGAGGAAGCAAACACATCCTTCTTCACATGGTGGCAGCAAGGAGAAGTGCCAAGCAAAAAGGGGAAAAGCCCCTCATAAAACCATCAGCTCTTGTAAGAACTCACTCACTATCATAAGAACAGCAGCATGGGGGTATCTGCCTCCATAATTCAATTATGCCCCACTGGGACCCTCCCAAGTCATGTGGGAATTATGCAAACTACAATTCAAGATGACATTTGGGTGGGGACACAGCCAAACCATATCATTCTACCCCAGCCACTTCAGGAATATACCCATTCCAAATGGGAGAAATTGGCCAAAAAAAGGGGGGCCACAGGCCCCATGCAAGCCTTAAATCCAATAGGGTAGTCATTAAGCCTTAAAGTTCCATGATGATCTCCTTTGACTTTATGTCTCACATCCAGGTCATGCTTATGGAAGAGGTGGGCACCCATGGACTTGGGCAGTTCCATTCCTGTGGTTTTGCAGGGTACAGGGCCCCTCCTGGCTGCTTTCATGGGCTGGTGTTGAGTTTCTGCAGCTTTTCCAAGTGTACAATGCAAGCTGTCAGTGGATCTACCATTCTGGGGTCTGGGAAACATGGCCCTCTTCTCACAAATCCACTAGGCAGTGCCCCTGTGGGGACTCTGTGTGAGGGCCCCAACCACATATTTCCCTTCTGTACTGCCCTAGCAGTGGCTCTCCATGTGGGCTCCATCCCTGCAACAAACTTCTGCCTGGATATCCAGGCATTTCCATATGTCCTTTCAAATCTAGGAGAAGGTTCCCCAAACCTCAGTTCTTGACTTCTGTGCACCCACAGGCTCAACAACATGTAGAAGCTGCCAAGGCTTGGGGCTTGTACCCTCTGAAGCCACAGCCCAAACTGAACCTTGTCCCCTTTTAGCCAAGGCTGGAGTGGCTGGAATGTAGGGAAACAAGTCCTGGCTGCACACAGCAGGGGGCCCTGGATGCAGCCCAGGAAACCCTTTTCCCTCCTAGGCCTGTGAGCCTGTGATGGGAGGGCCTGGAGACGTTTTCCCCATTGTCTTTGTGATTAACATTCAGCTCCTTGTTACTTAGGCAAATTTCTGCAGCTGGCTTGAATTTCTCCCCAGAAAATGGGTTTTTCTTTTCTATTGCATCATCAGGCTGCAAATTTTCCAAACTTTTATGTTTGGCTTCTTCTTGAATGCTTTGCTGCTTTGACATTCTTTCCACAAGATATCCTAAATCATCTCTCTCAAGTTCAAATTTCCACAGATCTCTAGGGCTGGGGCAAAATGCCAGTCTTTTTGCTAAAGTGTAACAAGAGCCAACTTTGTTCCTGTTCCCAAAAAGTTCCTCATCCCCATCTGAGACGAATTCAGCCTGGACCTTATTGTCCATATCACTATCAGCATTTTAGTCAAAGCCATTCAACAAGTCTCTAGGAACTTCCAAACTTTCCCAAATCTTCCTGTCTTCTGAGCCCTCCATATCTCTAGGAAGTTCCAAACTTTCCTACATTTTCCTACCTTTTCTGAGCCCTACAAGTAGTTCCAACCTCTGCCAGTTACCCAGTTCCAAAGTCATTTCCACATTTTGGGGTATCTTTATAGCAGCATCCCACTACCCATACTAATTTAGTGTATTAGTGCATTTTCATACTGCTATGAAGAAATACCCATGACCAGGTAATTTATGAAGGAAATAGGTTTAATTGACTCACAGTTCAGCATGGCTAAAAAGGCCTCAGGAAATTTACAACCATGGTGGAAGGGAAAGCAAATGCATCCTTCTTCACATGGTGGCAGCAAGAAGTGCCAAGCAAAAGAGTGGAAAGCCCCTTATAAAGCCATCTGACCTCATTAAAATTCACAAGAACAACAGAACAGCATGGGGAGTAACTGCCCTCATGATTCAATTACCTCCCACTGGGTCCCTCCCATGACACATGGGGACTATGGGAACTATAATTCAAGATGAGATTTTGATGAGGACACAGCCAAACCATATGTCAGAGTCCACTTCTTTCCCCTGCTGCCTACCACAGGGCAGGTGCTGGTATTCAAGGCTGAAAGACTTAAAGATGGATCACATCACAGGACTCCTTGCAGACACTCCCAAATACCAGCCCGGAGTGTAGTAGCTGCCCTGGGGGGTAGAACCAGAAGAGAAAGTACAATCACTGAAGCTCTACTCTCAGGAAGCGTACATCAAGACAGTACCACGTGGGACAAAAGAATCTGAATAGCAGCCCTTGAACCTCAGATCTTCCCTCTGACATAGTCTACCCAAATGACAAGGAACCAGAAAAACAATTCTGGTAATATGACAAAACAAGGTTATTTAACACCCACAAAAGATCACACTAGCTCATGGGCAATAGATCCAAACCAAGAAAAAAATCTCTGAATTGCCAGAAAAAGAATTCAGAACATTGATTTTTAAGCTAAACAAGGAGGCACCAGAGAAAGGTGCATACGAAGTTAAAGAAATGAAAAGAATGTTACAGGATATGGACAGAAAAAATCTCCAGAGAAATAGATAGCATAAATAAAAATAATCACAACTTCTGCAAATGAAGGACACACTTAGATAAATGCAAAACACACTAGAAAGGGGGTTTTGATTCAATAAAAGAAACAAGAAGAAGAAAGAACTTCAGAACTCAAAGGCAAGGCTTTTGAATTAACCCAATCCAACAAAGACAAAGAAAAAAAAGAATTAAAAAAATGAACAAAGCCTCCAAGAGGTTTAGGATTGTGTTAAACAACCAAACCAAAGAATAGTTAGTGTTCTAAGGAAGAAGAGAAATATAAAAGTTTGAAAAACATATTTGACAGAATAATTGAGGAAAACTTCCCTGGTATTGCCAGAGATGTAGACATTCAAATACAAGAAGCTCAAAGAACACCTGGGAAATGTATTGCAAAAACATCATACCTAGGCACATAGTCATCAGGTTATCTAAAGTCAAGATGAAGGAAAGAATTTTAAGAGCTGTGAGGCAAAAGCATCAGATAACCTATAAAGAAAAACCTATCAGATTAACAGATTTGTCAGCAGAAACTTTACAAGCTAGAAACAAAACAATTATCAGCCAAGAATTTTTATCCAGTGAAACTAAGCTTCATAAATGAAAAAAAAAAGGATAGCCTTTTTCAGACAAACAAATGCTAAGAGAATTCACCCCTACCAAGCCAGCACTACAATAACTGCTAAAAGGAGCTCTAAATCTTGAAACAAATCCAAAAATAGAAGCTTCTTAAAGCATAAATCTCACAGAACGTATGAAACAATAACACAATGGAAAAAAAAGGTATTCAGGCAACAACTAGCACAATGAATAGAACAATACCTCATATCTCAATACTAATTGAATGTAAACCATCCCTGCATTCTTGGTATGAAACCCACTTGATCAGAGTGGATTATCTGTTTGATATGCTGTTGGATATGGTTAGCTAGAATTTTGTTGAGGATTTTTTCATCTATGTTCATCTGGGATATTGGCCTGTAGTTTTCCTTTTTGTTATGTCCTTTCCTGGTTTTGTTTGGTATTAGGGTGATACTGGCTTCATAGAATAATTTAAGGAGGATTCCCTCTTTCCCTATCTTTTGGAATAGTGTCAATAGAATTGGTACCAAATTTTCTTTGAATGTCTGATAGAATTCAGCTGTGAATCCATCTGGCCTGGACTTTTTTTGTTGGCAATTTTTAATTTATCATTTACTTTGTTGACAGTCAATAAGTGTGATACACCACATAAACAAAATTAAAAACAAAAAACACATGATCATATGAATAGATGCAGAAAAAGCATTTGACAAAATCCAGCATCGCTTTATGATTAAAACCCTGAGCAAAATCAGCATAGAAGGGACATACCTTAAGGTAATAAAAGCCATCTATAACAAACCCACAGCCAACATTATACTGAATGGGGAAAAGGTGGAAGCATTCCCCCTGAGAGCTCGAACAAGACAAGGTTGTCCACTTTCACCACTTCTATTCAGCATAGTACTGGAAGTCCTAGCCAGAGCAATCAGAAAGTAGAAATACATAAAGGGCATCCAAATTGGTAAAGAGGAAGTCAACCTGCCACTGTTTACCAATGATATTATTGTATACCTAGAAAACCCTAAAGACTCAACCAAAAAGCTGCTAGAACTAATAAATTAATTCAGTAAAGTTTCAGGATACAAAATTAATGTACACAAATCAGTAGCACTGCTGTACACCAACAGTGACCAAGTTGAGAATCAAATCAAGAACCCAACCCCTTTTACAATATCTGAAAAAATAACCTTAGGAATATACCTAACCAAGGAGATAAAAGACATCTACAAGAAAAACTATAAATGAAACAAGACATCTACAAACAAAATACTAATGAAAGAAATCATAGACTACACAAACAAATGGAAACACATCCCCTGCTTATGGATAGGTAGAATAAATATTGTGAAAATGACCATCGTGTCAAAAGCCACCTACAAATTCAATGCAATTCCCATCAAAATGCCAACATCATTCTCCCCAGAAATACAAAAAAAAATCCTAAAATTGATATGGAACCAAAATAAAGCCTGCATAGCCAAAGCAAGGCTAAGCAAAAAGAACAAACCTGGTGGCATCACATTATTGGACTTCAAACTATACTATAAGGCTATAGTCACCAAAACAGCATGGTACTGGTATAAAAATGGGCACATTGACCAATAGAATAGAATAGAGAACCCAGAAATAAAGCCAAATACTTTATAGCCAACTGATCTTCGACAAAGCAAACAAAAACATAAAATGGGGAAAGGACACCCTATTCAACAAATGGTTCTGGGATAATTGGCAAGCCACATGTAGAAGAAAAAAACTGGAATCTCCTCTCTCGCCTTACATAAAAATCAACTCAAGATGTATCAAAGATTTAAATCTAAGACCTAAAACCATAAAAATTATGGAAGACAACATCAATAAAACCTTTCTAGACCTTAGCTTAAGCAAAGACTTCATGACCATGAACCCAAAAGCAAATGCAACAAAAACAAAGATAAATAGACGGGACCTAATTAAACTAAAAAGCTCCTAACAGCAAAAGAAATAATCAGCAGAGTAAATAGACAACCCACAGAGTGGAAGAAAATCTTTGCAAACCATATATCTGACAAAGGACTAATATCCAGAATCTACAAGGAACTCAAACAAATCAGCAAGAAAAAAAACAAACAATCCCATCAAAAGTGGGATAAGGTCATGAATAGACAATTCTCAAATGAAGATATACAAATGGCCAACAAACATATGAAAAAATGCTCAAAACCACTAATTATTTGGGAAATGCACATCAAAACCCCAATGTAATACCACCTTACTCCTGCAAAAATGAGCATAATCAAAAAATAATAGATGTTGGTGGAGATGTGGAACAAAGGGAACACTTTTACACTGCTGGTGGTAATATAAACTAGTACAACCACCATGGAAAACAGTGTGGAGATTCCTTAAGGAACTAAAAGTAGAATTACCATTTGATCCAGCAATCCAACTCCTGGGTATCTCCACCCAGAGGAAAAAAAAAGTCATTATATGAAAAAGATACATCCACAGGCATATTGATAGCAGCACAATTCACAAATGCAAAAATAAAGAAAAAGCCCAAATGCCCGTCAATCAACGAGTGGATAAAGAAAATGTGGTGTATATATACCATAGAATACTACTCAGTCATAAAAAAGAACAAAATAATGGCATTCACAGCAACCTGGATGGAGTTGGAGACCATTATTCTAAGTAAAGTAACTCAGGAATGGAAAACCAAACATTGCACGTTTCTCACTCATAAGTGAAAACTAAGCTATGAGGATGGAAAGACATAAGAATGACACAATGGACTTTGAGAACTCGGGGGGAAAGATGGGAGGGGGTGAGGGATAAAAGACCACACACTGGGTACAATGTACAGTGCTCAGGTGATGGGTACACTAAAGAACTTATACATGTAACCAAACGACACCTGTTTCCCAAAAAACTATTGAAATGAAAATATAATACAAAAAAATTAAAATTTTATATTTATTATAATAGATTTCACAGAGAAGGTGACTGCTAAGTAGCATTTTGAAAGATAAACTAAAATCTGCTAGGAAAAGAAGGCATGCAGATAGGGGAACAGTCTAGAAAATGAAATTTCAATCAAAATGAGTGAAATGAACAAAATCACTGAGATGTGTAGCTGTACAGTATCTTAGAGAAGAACAACCTCAGCACTTCTGGAACATAAATAGTGTGATAGTGATAGGGGTAAGGAAAAGGACTGGCATCAATGGTGTAAAGATGAAGACCATGATGACTGCATTTGCTGCTAAGGTGCTTATCCTGAAAGTCATGGGAACCTATTACAAGGTTTTAATTAAAGAGGTGGCTTAGTTTGTAAGATCTGCATTTTAGGTAAATTAGTATAAAGCCACAACTAAAGGGAGTAGAACCAGAAGCTGCAGCAACAGTTAGAACTAGAGACAATAAAAGTGTGACCTAAGGCAGGCAATAGAATGATAGAAGAAAAGAGAAATTCAGGTGTTAGAGGACAATTCCAGACTGATGTTTGGGAGTTAAAATCAGTAAGCATGGTGGGTTATTTATTGATTGTGTGGAGGTAAAAAAGAAGGAATCAAGATGTCATCATCTCTTATCATATGTTGTCAGATGATTTTGTTGTGCAAACATTGTAGAGGGTACTTTCAGAAACCTAGATGGTGTAGCCTTCTGCACATCTAGGCTATAAGGTTTAGCCTATTGCTCCTAGGCTACGAATCTGCACAGCATGTTACTACTGTATTAAATCCTATAGGCAACTGTAACACAATGTTAGGTATTTGCATATCTAAACATAGAAATAGTACAGTAAAAATACAGTATTATAATCTTATGGGGCTACCATTGTATACATGGTCCATCATTGACCTAAACATTATTATTCAGTGCATAACTATATCTAGAAATACAGAAAAAAGCTGCAGCCCCTCTGTTTGCCTTCTAGGCTGAATGGTTTTCCGCCATTTTGTTTCCCTAATCATCACTTCTTCCTCTTTCTGCCTTCGAGATACTTGCTAAAATATTTTGTTTGTTCAAGAAACTCCTTCCCATTCTTCTCATTATGTTAACTTCATTATCATTACCTAATTCTCATTTTAACATTTGCATGGAAGAGAGATGTGTTCAAATGGATAGGCTTTGTGTTAGGCCATCCTTGTGTTGCTATAAAGAAATATCTGAGACTGGGTAATTTATAAAGAAAAGAGGTTTAATTGGCTCAAGGGTCTGCAGGCTATACAAGTTTGGTGCCAACATCTGCTCAGCTTTTGGGGAGGCCTCCGAGAGTTTTTAGTCATGGTGAAGGCAAAGCAGAAGCAGACATATCAAATGGTGAGACAGGGAGCAAGAGAGGTAAGGACATGCCACACACTTTTAAACAGCCAGATCTCACAATAACTCACTACCACAAGGGGATGGCACTAAATCATCATGAGAAATTTGTCCCCCTGAGCCAATCACCTTCCATCAGGCCCCATCTTCAGTATTGAGATTTAGAGGGGACAACATCCAAACTATATCAGATTTCTATCAGCCATTTTAGACTGACGCACTTCAGACCAGGTAGTTAGTGGAAATTAACATGTGCCTAATTCAGGACAGAGCCCTGGTGAAACACTTTCCATTACTGATAGAAAATTATGTCTATTTCTTGGCAGATATAGTTTAAATACTTTAGTGCGTGTTTTGTTTTAGGGTTTGGATTTCAGTGGTATTACTATTATGGATATTACTGGTCAGATTAAGTATGAGCTTTTAGAAGTGAAATATTTCATCTACATCACAATTTATTTTGCTACTTTATTCACTTGATTTAAGCAAGAACAGCAGCCTTCTCATTTCCATTTGGGTCTGGAGTCAATGTCCACTTCAGAGCACTTCTTGTTTTCTCAAAACAAAGACTTTACTGAGCCCAGCGATCGTGGTTAGTGACCACATGGAATGGAAAGGGCAATAAAAGTGACCAGGGGACAAGAAACAGCTGGAAATCATTGAGAAAAGCTATAAAAACAAAAGCAAGAGGAATTAAAGTAAGAGTATGACTAATGTTTGAAATCCAGTCTCACAAAATATGTTGGAAGTTCTGAGTTGTCTTTTTCTGGGTAACAGTTTTACAAGTCTATGTCCATTGTCTACCTAAAATCCTTTCCGGAAGGATGTATCATGCCTATATATGAATTAAATCAAAACAGAACAGCATTCATCAGCAAAGACTAAAATCTTATTGTGCAAAGGACAAATAATCCTTTTGACAATAAAATGCTTGATTTAGTGTTTTGACTATTGACATCCAGTTTGAGAGCTTCAGTCCAAACCAGTTGGAAACCATAATACCTCTTCCCAGTGTCATGAGTTCAGAGATTCTTGAAGTTCAATTGCTCTTTAGCTTAATTCCCTGCTATTTTATGAAATTGCCTCTCCAATTTCTTGGTATCTCCAACAACAACAGAGACATACTTGCCAGGACTCAGTAACTTCCTGTCAGATACCACCAAAGGAAAATAATGGGACCAAGAATATTCACATGGAAAAGTATGAATTTTTCCTTCACAGATAAGTTATTCTCCAAGCACATCAGAAACCATGTCCTGTTCTGAACATTCACTACCTGCCAACATGAGTTTCCTGCTAGCATCACTAGGCTTCCATCAGTATACTAGTGGAACACAACAGGTCAGGTTAAACAAGATGATGTTTTCCCACCAAATTTCAGAGCCCCCACTTTAATGAGAAAAGGAAGGACACTTCAGGATCCTAATATAATCTGAACTTGCTTCAGTGACTCCTGAAGCTAAGAAGGGATTTCTGTGGGTAGGATAGGGGTATTATACAGTATTATTATTTTGATCAATGCAAAAATTGCAACTGCTAAGTTAGTTGCCACCCTCCAATCATTAAGCAGAAATGTCTTATATTCACTCATGGGGAAAAATCATGCACTTCTCACATCAAAAATAATAGTAGAGAAGACAAATGTGTAAGCGTATGTATGGCCGCTATGAGAGAAGTGTTCAGATTCTAAGACTGTTGACTAAGACTGGTCTGTTAGTCAACTCAAAGCCATCCCAACAAGTAAAATTAGTGACGAAAAGGACAGTTTGCGAAGATTTCATAATCTTATTTTAAGAGAAAAAGTAGCATTTTCTTATTTCTCTGGCACTTTGGAATGATTGAAGGATAGGTTTTCATATTGAGTATCCACTAGGTACCAACAGTTATGCTCATTAGGTTTTTTTTTTTTTACAACTGATGTTATTTCATTCAATTTTTATGGCAATCCTATGAGGCAGATAGTACTATTCCCACTTAGCAAAGGAGGAAACCTATACTGAGACAGGTTTGATAATTTACCAATTCCCATAGCCAACAAATGGCAGAGCCAAGAATTGAACCTGTTGACTGACTACCTATACAACATCATATTGTTTTGTCTAAGCTATAATTCACATATAAAGTTCTTTTGCTTTCCAATTGTTTTATCCTGTTTTCACTCATAGAACCCTGTATGTTTTCTAATACTTCTTTCCAATTTATCATTATTTCATAAAGGAATATGAAATAATGGATTTCCCAGTGGATTCCCATTTTTATTGTTTATATCACCCACAAAATGCCAACCTTTCTGATGGCAGAAACCATGTCCATCTCTGTCAGCTTTGTATTTCAAGAACCTGGCACAGAGAAGTAGGAACTTTTGTTGAAATTAAAGAATAAGTCACAAGGTGCAGTGGCTCATGTCTACATTCCTAGCTACTCTGAGGCCAAGGTGGAAAGATCGTTTCAGGCCAAGAATTTAAGACTGGTCTGGGCAACAGAGCAAGACCCTATTCTAAAAAAAAAAAAAAAAAAATAGAAAAAAAAACTAGCTGGACATGGCGGCACACAACTGTAGTCCCAGCTACTCAGGGAGCTGAGGTAGGAGGATCACTTGCGCTCAGGAGTTGAAGGCTATGGTGAGCCACGCTCCCATCTCTGCACCTCAGCTTGGGTGACAGAGTGAGACCCCGTCTCTTAAAAAAAGAAAGTAAAGACTAAGTCAATATTCTCCTTGGTAAAACTAGTCTACTCATACTTCCCTGGCTGTGCAGTGCTCTTTTTGCCTCTGCAGCTTGTCTGCCATCACTCCATAATCCTGGAAGGATCCTGGTCTTGTCTTCCCATCCAACCCCTACAGAGCAACTAGGACACAGCACAAGTCCTCTGTTCCCCAAGAATAATTTCTTTCCATGGTGAAATGCTGACTTTTCCTTGTCTCTGAATTTACATAGCATTTTTTAAAATTCCATTCATCTAATGCTGCATTGTGAACTCATTTTTGGTGTATAATTTATCCTTATGAGTGTGTGTTTGTGTGTGAGCTTTTTTTCACTTCTAAGTTAAAAGACACTGAAGAAAAGCACTGTGTCATAATTCCTTATGTTCTCCCCCCAAAGAACTGCCACTTATTATATACAAAATAGATCCTTAAAATGTATTGAATAAATAAATAAATGCTTAGAAAGCATGAGAAGCCCCTGGTACAAGATTTTAAATGAACTGTAAATATTATCTATGGTGAAATGAACTGTGGATATGAAGTCAGAGTACTCTACTACCAGACAGACTGGTTATTTAACCTCAGCCTTTGCTTTTACCTGGAGAAAGTAGTAATCCCAGAACTGTGTGAGAAAAAGTATACTGAATAAATGCAAATGGTACCTTTGGTTCCTTTTCCAAGAAGTTCACACTCTTCCCAAAGAGCCCATGCCTTTTCCAAAGGACAAGAATACTGCCAACAAATAGAAGACACTTCCTATGTTCTCTCTCCTCTTTCCCCTGAAGCTATCACTGGCTACAAGTAAAGATATAGAACAGAAGCAAAAAGAAATTGCCAATGGGATTTCCAGACCACTGTAGCTGTTAATACATACAGAACACACAAATAAATCATTGTTTAATCATTCTCATCTGTCTGCAGAGAAAATTCAACATATCTACCCTGTCTTAATTTAGACCGCCAATAAACAAAAAATTGATGCACTAGAGCTGAAAAATTGGAGCTCAGAAGAAGAAATGTGTTATTTCAAACTAAATGAAGCATAAACCATTTAGTTTGGTCAATATCTCTTCATACATCTGTCTATGACTAAATTTTCCAGAAAGTAATAAACAGCCACTGAAATAGCTTTGCATTCAGAGATGTCTGGCTCAAGAAGGCTGTGATGTAGCCCCTTAGGTAAGTTCAGGTTTGACATGGTTTAGGAAGATCAGGTCCTCAGGAGCTTGTTGCAGTGGCTGAAATCTTTCCACAGTCCCAGCAGCTAGAGAGTACTCTGTCCTTTAGTGCCCAACTCCATCAAGGCAGCTGAGCTTGTGTTGCTGAATTCCACTAAGAAAACACAGTGAAGGGGTCCCAAGACTCACAGACATAATATAAATAAAAAAATAATAATAATACATTCATGGTTCTAACTGTCCACACATTCTCAGTTAGGTTGCACCTATGTCATATTACTCAGCATGTGGTTTCCATTGTGACAACAATGCTCAACTGTTCAAGAGCATGCTGGCTGTTAACTTCACTTCTCACTGTGTTTAAATATGCCATGGCCTGTGACTCGCTTTCAGGGGTCAAGTGTCTGGCATGTGCCTGCTATGTTATGGTCGGTATAATCTTCTAGATTATCCTAGCTGCAGAATCAGAACCTTTGATGTCAAAAAGGCCTCTGTATATATAATAGGTATATAGTGTATATATATGGAACAAGAAGAAAGGCATAAAGTGGAAAATAGGACAAACAACCCATTGGCATGAAGCAGCCATTGCCTGGCTATTTCTGGACTGACACACAACAGCCTTAAGGTTTTGCTCTCTCTTCAAAATATAAAAAGCCAAGCTGACCACCTTTAACTGTTGCTCACTCAGAGACTTTTTTCCTCGCACCAAAGAATTATATTTCACTTTGGAATTTCACAGCAAAATTTGATACCACTCGGTATTTATTGAAACATTTATGTTCACAGCTTTCAGTATTTCAACATCTATAATTTGTGGTTCCCTCACCTCATTTGTAGCTATAGGCTCTTTAATAGAACATAAAAAGTTAGAAGAAATTCACCTTTAAAAGAAAGAGCATCTCTTTCTTTTCAGCTATTAGGGATTTTTATGTTGTAACAGAACATTGTGCTGTAATTTCCCTAAATTATAAGGCTCTAGAAATCATATGAGAATTTTTGTTCTTAAAAAAATTAATGCTAGTTTCTAGCAGTTCAAGGTACATTTTTCTATGTTTGGAAACTCTTTGAAATAGTGTGTTTTCTTTCCACTATCTTATTCTTCTTCACCTTTACTTCCCTTATGAATAAAGGTAGATGCAGTCAAGTAAAGCATGCTAGCTTCAAATCAGGAAATCCACATTCATATTCCAGCTCTGCAATGCTCTAGCCATGTTAACTAATTCAATTCTTAAAATCTTCTATGACTTGACATCCTCATATATTAAATAACACTAATAATTCCTCCTCACAGGGTGAGTCTAAAGATGAAGTTAGATAGATAATGGAATAGTAAACATACAAATGCCAGTGTTTGTTAAGCATGGACAAAAGAATCAAAAAAAAAAAAGTTTGGGAAGATTAGTTTCTTGTGGCTACCAAATAAAAGAAGAGCAACAGAATAAAAAATGCTGAAGGAAGGGAAAATTTGAAAACATTAACCACAACAACAACTAAAATTTATATTTAGAGATGTCCCTATTTTGCACCATAGTAAAAAGTATGCCTTCCAGGCCACTCCTGTCCTGAGGCACCAGAGTCATGCTGCAGCCACACCCTTGCCATGTCGTGTTCCCATTCCTTTGCACCTCATGGCTACAGAGGAGACAGTTCAGGCACTGATTGGGAATTAAATTTCAAAAGAGGTCTTGGCCAATCAAAATGTGTCCAACAACATCAAAACATTAAAAGTTCATTCACCACCATTGCTCACCCCTCCCAAATGTTCTCTGACCCCAAATCACATGTCTCTTAGTGACTCACTCCTTCAACTTAATATGCATCTGAATAAGCATTACAGCTCAGTAGAACTAACCCAGAGGAATCTGAACCTAAATCCTACTTATTCTTCCATTTTCATCCCACCAAGCCAATTCATCATGAAATCAAAACTTATTTAGGATACAGCTTCCTCTGAGGTTCCTCCAGTTACTCTGATTTATGTTTTCTAATTTAATTCATGTATTCAAAGTACGCTCCTCAGCCTCAAACACTGACCAGATTGTTCTCTCTCAAAAGATTCAGAAATGATGACTAAGTTTGGCTTTGTGTCCTCAAGGCCTGTGATCCTGATGGGTGTCACGTTTTACAGAAAAACTAGCAGTAAGGCTGGGAGCCTTGTTTCCAACCATACCCTGTTTCTCACCATCCACAGACTTGAGTGGCCTCATGATCATGCACAGCTTCACTTATTACGCCTGAAACCACACATGCAATTCACATTTGTCTCCTGGGCTCTAGAATAAGATTTCTAGCTTGATGTCTCCACTTGGATATTCTGTGGGCATTTCAAATTCAACATACTCGAAACCAAACTTATTCCTACCCATTACTTCTTGATCCTCAAACTTGTTTCTTCCCCAGTATTCTTCAATTTTGATAATAGATCCCAATCCCAAAATTACAGGAATTTTTTTTTTATTCCTCCCTGTCCCTCTCTCATCCAATTAGTAACTGCATCCTATCAAGTCTACCCGTAAAACAGGCACACTATTTCTTCTATTCCTTTACTTCTTCCAGCACCTTGATAAAGGTCCTCATCATCTCTTGTTTGAACTACCATAAGTAGTTTCCGGCTTATGTCAAGGCTTTGACTTACCACTGAAGCAAAAATATCATCCTAAAACACAACTAGATCATTTGATCCCTCTAAACCTAACTCTAACCCAAATTTTAAACTTGATTATGTGTCAGAATCTGTGGGATGGAACTTAGGCAGTTATCAGAGAAAAAATTACAGCATTATATACATAATGCAATAAAAAGGAAAAATATGAACATTCATTAAATATCCAACAAGAAAAGCAAGACTAAAACCAAAAACACAGTAAACCAAAATACAGTAGAAAGATGGAATTAATAATAATAAAGTTAGAAATGGATGAGTTAAAAAACACTAAGAAAAGACTACAATAAATCTAAAATCTGGTTATTTTTAAAAGATCAATGAAATAGACAAAATGTTACCTATCCTAATTAAGAAAAATGAAAGAAAGTATTTGTATACAAAACTAGAAGGAACTAGAAGAAGTAACTACCCAAAAGTGGAAAATTTGAAATTAGAAGTGATCATTTTGCATGACTCTATGAAAATAAATTTCAAAGCCTAAATGAACTGGATAATTTTTTACAAAAATACAACTGAGCAAAATTTACCCCTGTAGAGACAGAAAAGTTAATTTTATCTAAAGCCAAGAAAGAAATATACAAAGTAGGTCAAAGATTCCCTCACAAAAAAACCTCAGACCCAATTGGTTTCACAATAAAATTTTACCAAATCTTTTAAAATTAGACAATTCTAAATCGGCACTGGCAAGTGAGAAATTGAAAATAATAAAAATAAAATAAGATAACAAAATAAAAATTAAATTAGATAATTCCAAAGCTACTTAAACTATAATAGAGCATAAAAAGAAGGAAAATTTTTAACTTTACTTTGTGAAGGAAGTACAATATTTTTCTCTAACCTTGACAACGATTACATCAAAAAGAAAACTACAGAATAATCTCAGGAATATAGATGTAAAAATCCACTTAAGTAAAATATTAACAAACATAATAGACGACCCAGTGAGGTTTATTCTAGGAATGCAAAGATAATTCAATATTCAGAAGCCATTAGTATAATCAGTCCCATTAATAGAGGTAAGAAGAAACATCACGTGATCAGTCCCCATAAAGATAGGAAAGACATTGACAAAATCCAGAGCCCATTCATATTTTTAACTCAATAAAACAGGAATTAATTACACTACCTAAATACAAAACCCAGTGACTTAATTAGTGAAAAAAAATAGAGGCTTTTCCACTAAATTTGAAACTAACATAAAGGTATTATATATACAAGTACTTAACACTGGGGTGGAGATATTATATCCATGCTAGAAAAGAGAAAGCAATTAAAGGAATTAGAATTGGAAATGAAGAGGTAACTCAATGAAAAAAATATTATAAACAATAAGAAAATTGAGTAATTAGTTAGCTATAAAACCAACAGCCTTTATGTCTACAAACAAAAACTAACCAGAAGAAAGATTAACAACAATAAAGAATAGAAAATATCTAAAAGTCCAATACTTATATGAGGAAAACTATAAAATGCTTCAGAAGAACTCAAAACCACCCTGTAACAAATAGAAAGTTAGACACTGGTTTTGGAAAGAATGACTCAATAAGATAAAGATGTGTTCCCTAAGCAAATTTACAAATTGAATGCAATCCAAATTGTGTGTGTGTGTGTGTGTGTGTGTTCCATATTTTTTTTAATTATACTTTAACGTCTGGGATACATGAGTAGAATGTGCAGGTTTGTTACATAGGTATACACAGGACATGGTGGTTTGCTGCACCCATCAACTTGTCAACTACATTGTGCACTTCTCCTAATGCTATCCCTCCCCTAGCCCCACATTCCCTGACAGGCCCTGGTGTGTGATGTTCCCCTCCCTGTGTCCATGTGTTCTCATTGTTCTATTCCCACTTATGAGTGAGAACATATGGTATTTGGTTTTCTGTTCCTGTGTTAGTTTGCTGAGAATTATGATTTCCAGCTTCATCCATGTCCCTGCAAAGGACATGAACTCACCCTTTTTTATGGCTGCCTAGTATTCCATGGTGTATATGTGCCACATTTTCATTACTTAGTCTATCATCGATGGGCATTTGGGTTGGTTCCAAGTCTTTGTTATTGTGAATAGTGCTGCAACAAACGTGTGTGCATGTGTCTTTAGAGCAGGTATATACCCAGCATATGTCTTTGGGTATATACCCAGTAATGGGATTGCTGGGTCAATTGGTATTTCTGGTTCTAGATCCTTGAGGAATTGCCACAGTATCTTCCAAAATGGTTGAACTAATTTACACTCCCACCAACAGTGTAAAAGTGTTCCTGTTTCTCCACATCCTCTCCAGCATATGTTGTTCCCTGACTTTTCAATGATGGCCATTCTAACTGGTGTGAAATGGTATCTCATTGTGGCTTTGATTTGCATTTCTCTAATGACTAGTGATTATGAGCCAAAAAAAAGCCCATCTAGCCAAGACAATCCTAAGCAAAAAGAACAAAGCTGGAGGCATCATGCTACCTGACTTTGAACTATACTACAAGGCTACAGTAACCAAAACAGCGTGGTACTGGTACCAAAACAGATATATAGACCATGGAACAGAACAGAGGCCTCAGAATAACACCACACATCTACACCCATCTGATGTTTGACAAACCTGACACAGCAAGCAATGGGGAAAGGATTCCCTATTTAATAAATGATGTTGGGAAAACATCATTGAGAAAGTTTGCAAAGACTGGGAGAGGCAGCTGTTTGTTCAAATGTGCAGACACCAATGAAAACCTACAAGGAACATGAAGAATCAGGAAAATATGATACAGTCAAAGGAAAAACTAAATCTCCAGTAGTCAACACCAAAGAAATGGAGATCTATGAATTGTCTGACAAATAATTCAAAATAATTTCATCTTAAAGAAGCTAAGTAAATTACAAGAGAACTCACTAAGTAAAATCAGAAAAATGATACATGAACAAAATGAGAAAATCAACAAAAGTCAACAAAAAGATAGGAACTACAAAAGACAACCAAACAAATTCTGGAGCCGAAAAATACCATAATGGAATTGAAAATTTCACTATATGGGTTCAAGAGCAGACTTAATCAGATCAAACAGAAGAAAGAATCAGCAAATATAAAGACAAATGATTTCAAATTATCTAATCAGACAAGAAAACAAAAAGAAAATGAATGAAAGAAAGTGAATAAAGACTGAGGAGTAATGGGACACCATTAAGAAAACCAATATATGCATTATGGGAATCCAAGAAGGAGAAAACAGAATGGCCAAAAACTTCCCAAATCTGGAAAGAGAAATGAACACCCAAAACCATGAAGTCCAAAGACCTTCACATAGATTAAGTATATTTTTTAAAAATCTTTGCTGAAACACATTACAATCAAATCTTCAAAAGTCAAGACAAACAATGTAAAAGAAACAAGAGAAAAGTAACTCATCACATACAGGGGAAGCGTCATAAGACTATTAGAAGACTTTTTGGCAGAAACCTTACAAACCAGATGGGAGTGGGATGATACATTTAAAATACTGAAAGAAAAAAATACTGCCAAGCAAGAATACAATACATGAAAAAACTGTCCTCCAAAAAGAGGGAAGAGTTACAACTTTTACAGACAACTGAAAATTAAGGGAGTTTATCACCATTATACCTGCCTTACAAGAAATGCTAAAGAGAATGCCCATCAATGACAGATTGGATGAAGAAAATATGGCACATATACACCATAGAATAATATGCAGCCATAAAAAAAGAACAAGATCATGTCTTTTGCGGGAATATGGATGAAGCTACAGGCCATTATCCTTAGCAAACTAACACAGGAACAGAAAACCAAATACGACATATTCTCACTAATAAGTGGGAGCTAAATGGTAAGAACTCATGAACACAAAGATAGTAACAACAGACTCTGGGACCTACTTGAGGGTGGAGGCTGAGAAGAGGGAGAGGAGTAGAAAAAATAACTATTGGGTTCTAGGCTTAGTACCTGAGGGATGAAATAATCTGTAAAACCAACCCCTGTGACATGTATTTACATATATAACAAATATATACCCCCAAACCTAAAATAAAAGTTAAGAAAAGAAAAAGGAAAAAAGCCATAGTACTATACAGGTTGGTAACTTATTAAAAATGATTCCTCATCTGGGAAAAAAAAAGAAAAGATAAAAAAAGAAAGGACATAAACAGCAGTATGAAAGCATATAAAAGTATAAAAATCACTGGTGAGGGTAATTATATAGATAAGTACAAAATACTGTAATACTCTAATCATGGTGTGTTCATTACTTTTAATACTAGTGTAAAGTTAAAAGATAAAAGTATTAAGAATAACATAAGTAAAAATATATGTTAATGAATATACAATATTAAAAGATATAAATAATGACATCATATACATAAATTGTGAAGACAGAAGTAAAACTATAGAGCTTTTGTATGGGATTGAAGTTAAGTAGTTTTTGATTTAAAAGTGACTATTATATTTTATATAGGCCTTATGATAACTACAAATACATATAGAAGATACATAAAATAAATTAAAGAGAAAGAAAATCAGGTATGGAAGGAATTCGCCTCAACATAATAAAGGCCATACATGATAGCCCCTCAGCTAACATGGTAAAAATGGAAAACTTTTCCACTAAGCTCAGGAATAAAAGGTAAGGATGCTAACTCTTGCCACTTCTATTCAATGTAGTATTAGAAATCATACCAAGAGCAATTCAGCAAGAAAAAGAAATAAAAGGTATCCAAATCAGAAAAGCATAAGTAAATTATCTGTTTGCAGATGACATAATCTTATATGTAGGAAACCCTAAATGTGCCATAAAAAAACTGTTAGAACTAATAAACAAATGTAGTAAAGTTGCAGTATACAAAATCAACATAGAAAAGTCAGTTGCATTTCTATACACTAACAGTCAACTAGCTAAATAGGAAATTAAGGTAACAACCCTATTTACAATAGTACCCAAAAAATAAAACACTCAGGAATAAACTTAACCAAGGAGGTGAAATACTTGAACATTGAAAATTACAAATATTGATGAACAAAATTAAAGAAAACACAAATAGAAAGATATCCTGTGTTCATGAATTAGGAAACAGTATTATTAAAATGTCCATGCCACCCAAAGTGGCCTACAATAAAATTCCAATCAAAATCCCAATCGCATTTTTTTACAGAAATAGAAAACACAATCTTAAAATGTATAGGAAATTATGAAAGACTCTAAGTAGCCAAAACAATCTTGAGAAAGAAGAACAAAGCTGGAGACATCACACTTTCTGATTTCAAAATATATTACAAATCTACAGTAATCAAAACAGTATGGCACTGACATAAAGACAGACATATAGACCAACAGAACAGAATAGAGAACACAAAAATAAACCAAAGAATAAACAGTCAACTATTCTTATACCATAGTACAGAGAATGCACAATAAGAAAAGCATAGTCTCAACAAATAGTGTTGGGGAAAATAGATACACACATGCAAGATAATGAAATTGTACCCTTTATTTCAGAAACACAAAAAAATCAACTCAAAATGAATTAAATATTTAAATGTAAGACAACAAACTGTAAAATTCATAGACAAAAACACAGGAGACAGAAGAGAAAAGCTTCATAACATTTGCCGTGGCAATTATTTCTTGAATATAACACCAAGAGCACAAGCAACGAAAACAAAAATAGACAAGTAGGACTACATCAAACTACAAAACTTCTGCAAAGCAAACAATCAACAAAGCAAAATAACATTCTATGGAAAGAGAGAGCACAACAAGAAAAACAAAAATAGACAAGTGGGACTACATCAAACTAAAAAGCTTCTGCAAAGCAATCAACAAAGCAAAATAACATTCTATGGAAAGGAAGAAAATATTTGCAAATCGTATACCTGATAAGGGGATAATATCCAAAACACATAAAGAACCCCTACAACTCACTAATGAAAATAAATAAATAACCCAATTGATAAATGGGCAAAGGACTTGAAGAGACATTCCTTCAAAGAAGACATACAAATGGTTAACAGGTATATGAAAAGATTTTCAACATCACTAATCATCAGGGAAATATAAATCCAAACCTCAATGAGATATCACCTCACACCTGTTACAATGGCTATTATCAAAAATACAAAAGATAACAAGTGTTGGCAGAGATGCAGAGAAATTAGAACTCTTGCACACTTTTGGTGGGAATACAAAATGATGCAGCTTTCTATGGGAAATAGTATAGAGGTTCCTCAAAAAAGATTGAAAGTAGAATTACCATACAATCCAGCAATCCCACTACTGGGTATGTATCCAAGGGAAATGAAATCAGTATGTAGAGGAGACATCTGCACCCACATGTTTATTGTAGCATTACTCACCATAGCCAAAATATGAAAACAACCTAAGTATCCACTGACAAATGAATATATAAAGAAAACGTGACATATATGTGCAATGGAATATTACTCAGTCTTTAAAAATAAAAAAAAATTCTGACATGTGAGACAACATGGATGAACCTGGAGGACATTCTATTGAATAAAATAAACTAATCACAGAAGGACAAATAATGCATGATTCTACTTATATGAAATACCTAAAATAGTCTAACTCATGCATAAAGGGAATAGAATGGTGGGTGCCCAGGAGACAGGTGGAGGGGAAATGGATAGTTACTGGTCGATGGGTGTAAAGTTTCAGTTAAGTGAGCTGAATAAGTTCTAGATTTCTGCTATACAATTTTTGCCTATAGTTAACTCTATTATACAGTCACTTTTGTGCCTACAGTTAACTATATTGTATAGTCACTTAAATTTTGAGGCAGGTAGATCTCACATTTACCACAATAAAATAAAATCAACAGCAACAAAAATAAACTAAAAAAATAATAAATTACAAACAGAGAAAATTATTTGGAACATATATCAAAGGGAAATAATTAATATTCTTGAAATTTAAAGTGTTTAAAATAGAGAAATAAAGCCCAACAACCAAAACAAGCTAGATATATAGAAATAGTTTACTGCTAAAGAAATGAAAACGAATTTTAAGCATTTTAAAATACTATCAATCTCCGTCTTTATAAGAGGAATGCAAGTTAATTCAAATCATCTTCCTATCAGACTGGCAGAAGTCTCACAACACAGTTATCCCTCAGTATCTACAAAATATTGGTTCCAAGACTGCCCACAGACATCAAAATCTGGGCATACTCAAGCCCTGAAGTATGTCCTGTGGAACCTTCCTATATGAAAAGTTGGCCGTCTGTATCCATGAGTTTCACATCCCACGAATTCTGTTTCTTTTACCTATGTTTCCTTGTGGATATGGAACCCATGGATACCTCCGACTATATTTATTGAAAAACATCCACGTATAAATGAACCCTCACTGTTCCAATCCATCTTGTTTGAAGGTCAACTTTATACTCTTTTTTGTTAAGACTGTGAGGAAACAAGTATTCTCATATATTGCTGATGAGAATGCAAACTGTACAATCCCTATAAAAGGGAATTTGGCAATATGTTGCAAAATTATATATACATTTATCTTTTGACCTAACCATCCTACTGCTAGGACTCTATCCCAAAAATACACTGATAAAAGCCATATGCACAAGTCTATTTGCTGTAGTGCTACTTGAATTAACAAAAGACTGGACACAACTCAAATGTTCATCACCAAGTGGTTAATTGAAAAACTAGAGTACATCTACGCTATGGACTCCTGTGTCATTTTAAGAAGCAGGAGAAATATTTCTATATAGTACTGTGAAGTTATATCCATAGATAAATTAAGTGAAAATGACTAGAGAAAATAGTATATAGTAGCCTATCACTGATCCAAGAAAGAGAGGCAATACAAATATATAGTATTTATATAGATTTGCAGGTTCTAAAAATTGAAAGATAAGCCATAAAAATTTTAAACAATTACCTGTAAAGGGTGAAAGTGAAGAGGGTAGAGGAGCCAGAAATAGAAGCCAGACATTTTTATAAACAGCTTATTTTGTAGATTTGCCTTTGAAATCATATAATTATTTTATATAATTATAAAATGAATTTAACTTCTAAAAGCAACTCCTAAAAATTGCAAGTAAGATGAATATAAGTACATGATAGCATAACCACACAGAGACTCCTTATTACAAGTAACTATAAAATATGGTAATTTGATGATACATTTTAAGTCCTTTTCAGTAATCATATTGTAGTTTGGCATCAATTATCTGAGATTATTGTGTATACACTGTGAGGTAAAGCAAATGAGTACTTATCTTACTGCCGCCAAGAACCAAGATTTTGGCTGAAAGCAGATTAAATGTAAGATAAGTTAAAACACCTTAATCCTGATTTTAAGTATGAATAAGAATTTATGGTTTATTTTATCTTTTAAAAATAGGTATCTATTTTAAAGCTCTATCTAGTAAAAAGACTAGAAATAATGACTAACTCAGTAACAGTGAACACTCCTTGTGCAGGGGTCTGTCCTGCAGACCCTGACCCAATGACAGATGAATAACATACACTGACACAGATATTATGCTTGTCAGTCCGGCTGAGGGTCTGAGCCACTTACAGACTCCAAGGAGAGTGCTGTAAAGAGTTGTAGCCACAGCCCTGACTCGCTGGCCCTGCCGGCATTTATTCAGCACACATTAAACGACAAAGGCTTTGAGTAAACACCACTAGAGGGTAATTGACTTGGTTGCCAACCCGAGAAGAGAGCAATTATGTATCTGCACTTGATTAAAGCTTGGTCTTAGGACCACATGAGTAAACAAGCTATTTAAACTCCTCTACATTCCTATGTGTCTACTCTAAGTTACTTACTCAAGGTAAGGATTAGGCTGCCTTCAGCCAGATCTATTACTGGAGCTTATGCAAACCCCTCTGGCCTTTCAAGAAGGTTTGCTACTATTTCTTACAACTATCATTAAAATTTTTCCTACCAGCCTGAGTGAACTCCCACATTCTTGCACTTAGACTATGGTCTCTTACCACCATATCCCACTAAAGTAAGTCAGGGCTTTTTGAAAAAATGATTGATTACAATCTGGCACAGGAAATGCACAAGATGAATATGGAGCATCTTTTCATTTCAGAAGCTAGGAATCTATCAAAGAGTACTGGGATTATGTCAAAAATTCCCAGAAACCAACATGCATAAACTCAGCTAAATACCTGAACAAGATGTTAAAATACATAAATCATATTTCAACCCATGTGTTCATAATGATGCCTCCACAGCCTACTCTCACTGCCCCTCCAAAAATGGTCACCTTTGCAAGAATCTAGGGATCCACCATTATTTTGAAAACTGGTATATAAAGAGAAAAAAATAAAAATTTTTGTTGCCTTTTTTATATGATTCCTATCTCAAAGGATGATAGGTGATGAGGGAAAGTTCTTTAGAGAAATTCTGCAGCTAATAATGAAAAGAAGAAATGATAGAACTAGAATATCACCATTTTGCCACTCATAATGAATTAATGGACCTAGACAATGAACATCAAAGGTTGATAAATCACAGAAAAACATGCCAAGACATCATGTACCACCTAGGAAGTGCATAACACCATGTAGAAAGTAATCTTGCCAAAAATCTCTCTATATCTAAATTTAGATTTACAGTAGTCCCCCCTTTTCCACAGGGAATATGTTTCAAGACCTCCAGTGAATGCCTGAAACCACGATTGTATCAAACCCTATATATGCTGTCTTTTTCCATACATACATATCTATGATGGTGTTTAATTTATAAATTATGCATAGTAAGAGATTAACAATAACTAATAATAATAGAACAATTATAACAATATACCATAAGTTATGTGAATGTGTTCATTTCTTTCCCTCTCTCAAAATACCTTATTATACTCTACTGACCTACATTCTCTCTGCAACTGACCACAAGTAATTGAAACTGAGGAAATCCAAAGCTTAGATAAGTGGGGATTATAGATTTAGTAGAAATAAAAAGAGAGATGTGTTAAACGGCAACATGGGGATGCAATCATCCAAGTCTTAATTATGGGGGCTTTAGCACAAACCATCAGTTGCTTCAACAGAAAAACTGCAATGAGAAAAAAGGAAGAAAAATAAAGAGATCCTATGGACTAAAAGGATTTAAGTAACATGATTAAACAATAACAATATATAACCTTATGTTGATCCTCTTCAAGCAAACAAAGCATTAAAAATATATAAGAAAATTAAAATGTGAATACGGACTGGATGTTTGATGGTATCAAAGATATTTCTTATTTTTAGGTGTAAAAATTGTGATTGTGTTTTTTATAAAGGATATTTAGCTTTTATAGATATATCATTAAATATTTACAGATATGATACCTGAGATTTGCTTCAAAATTTTTCTAAGTAAAAGGATGGGGTTCTAGAGGGTCTGGATATAAATGAGACAGAACTGACCATTTGTTGATAATTGTGGAACATAAGCGATATCCACATACACACACACACACACACACCCCTATGCACACAGAGAAAAATTCATTTTTATTATTCCTTTTTCTTTTATACATATTTTTAAAGGTCTATATAAAATCAAGCTTAGGACCAGGTCTTAACTTCCAGCCAAGATCTGATCTTTCCACTAGATCATACTGCAGCAGCCATTCATTGCCATCTCCAAAACCCTTTGTATGTAGTGAAACAGAAGCCTATATAAATTTATACTCTAAACGGGGGAGAAAACACTGCTTCTCTTTCACAAAATATCCAGCATGGTGCCTAAGGAAAAAAAAATCACATTCCCAAGAAAGTTTCATTTGTTCAGAGGGACCAAAACCAGATCACCAAATGAATCTCGGAACATAAATTGTAACATTTGAAACAAACATGGTGTTAGACAACATGAAGGAAAACAAACTAAACTCTGTTATTAAATAAACCTACAGACAGAACCTGGATGGGGATCTGATTATAGCCATCTACTTAGAAACATTAAAGAATATTCCACCCCCACCAAATGTGCTCCAAGAAACCATATGTAAAGCAATGTCATTCTTTAATGATGGAAATAAATCTAGTAACTGAGGACAATGCTTAGAAGTATAAAATGTGATATTAGCAATAAAAGAGCTCCCTAAGCTCAGGGGTGACACTTCAGAGGAAGCACTTGGTGGGTGAGTTATAGCTACAGCCCAGGCTCTGCTTTCCAGGAGATGTCCTTTAAAGTTTCCATGCTGAGCTTTCTGCCCAGAGTCTAGAACATGTTATTCCATCTCAGACCTTCAAGGGTCCACAGCAGCCTAGAAAAAACTGTTCTGAAATTAGGTAATATTTCAGATCTAATAGTTATTTTGGCTTACTATAAATCCACTAGACGAGAGAAGTCACAAAAGAAATGTGGCTGGCCAGGCATCTCCTCTCCAAGGCTATGGATTCACATTTCAGTAAAATCTCTTCAACTAACTTATAAATTTAGTTCTATTATTAGTAATAATAACATCCAACATGTATCCCTCAAAACAATGGCTCTTTGCAAATACTAATTCATTTAATTATTTTAAATAAAGGTCCACTTAGGAATTTTGTGAAAACTTCCAGCTACACTTAAATCCAGAACTTACTATTTGGATTATATTAGATCCAGCACTTAGGATCTTACTACAGATTATATTATATCACTCAATTAGCTCAACTTTCTCTCACCTCTCTTGTGTTCACTCCCTATTTTTTATTTAAAATATTCTATTCCATCTACAGGTAAATTGCAAGAGATAAGAGATGGAGACTGGGGAAGAAACATTTTACATTTTGTACTTAACTGTGTTTATTAATTGCACAAAGATTTTTTGACATTCTAAGTTTCTAATATCTTTAAAGGCAGAGAAGTTCAATAACACATTGTAGCCCTTCCTCCTCTCCTTTCTTTTCTGTCTTTTCTGCGCCTAACACCACAATATCTATAAGTGGTTGAGTAGGCTTTATTACTAAGTCAACTGTAATATATTAACTCATCAGAATAGTATGCATAGCATACAACCTTAAAAGATAGTGTTGCAAACACCATGCTGTACCACAGGAAAAAGGCTGGATAAATTAAATGAAAGTATGAAACACAAAATAGTATATATATGGAAAGATGATTATCTAAATCTTCATTTTGCATGACAATGAGCCAATTATTCCTTGTCTTCTGAATGTATATGCATTGATTTATTAACAGAAAAATATATACTGGTAATAAGCTTAATATATTATTCCAGATTCATGGCTAGTATCATTAAAATGAAGGACAGATCTCTTTAAGGGAAGAGAAGAAGGGCTCACACAATAAAACACAAATGCAGTTGTAAAAGTTTATAAGCAACTTGATAAGAGTATTGTCACGGGAATTAGGACATTATAGTGAGGACCTTTTTGAATTCATAAATAATGCCTTATTTGAAGATGTCAGTTCTCTCCTTAGTTTGATGGATGGTTAAAGCATAAAGTTGAGCTAATCCAGAATATCTACACTCCAAATATTTGACACTGAAGTTAATCTTGAACTCACTGTGAATCAATGCCTTTTAACTGCTTGGTTGAAATAAATCATTTTTATGACTGATGGCAGACTACAGATTCCTCTGATGTCATCTTTCTCTTAAGACAAATCAGAAAATTTCATAAGTGGACAATATTACATGGTCCACCCTTCTAACTCTATCTACTCCTACACACAACCCCTCCCTCTGCCCATTAGAATTGTATTAACTGAACTTCTTTTGAATTAAATGTACTGAAGCCATCAATCTATAATGAAAAATGGACTGTTTGCTTCCAGCAAGTATAATGTTCATGTGGCACTGTGCTTGAGGGCAAAATAAAGAGCTTGGTCTCCTTTCTCAGTATCAGATATTATGTTTTTCCTAAACAACTAGTTTGTTTGTGTTTTTTTTTAATCTTGTGGGCCCCTGGTATGGTCTGGATGTGTGTCCTATCAAAATTTCATGTCAAAATGGGATCCCTAATGTTAGAGGTAGGGGATAGTAGAAGTTGTTTGAGTCATGGGGGCAGATGCCTCAGGAATGGCTTGGTATAGTCCTCACAGTAATGAGTGAGTTCTTGCTCTAAGTTCACGTGAAATCTGGTTGTTTAAAAGACCATGGCAATTCCCCCACCTTCCTTCTTACTTTCCCTCTCACCATGTGACATATCTGACCCCCTTTGCCTTCCTCCATGAGTGGAAGCTTCCTGAGGCCCTCACCAGGGCCTCAGGTGCCATGCTTCCTGTAGAGCCTGCAGAACTGTGAGCCAAAATAAACCTCTTTTCTTTATAAATTATTCAGTCCCTAGTATTCCTTTATAGCAGTGCAAATGAATTAACTCAGAAAATTGGTACTGAGCATACAGCATAGCTGTAAAGATACCTGGAAATGTGAAAGTGGCTTTGGAATTGAGTAACAGCAGCGATTAGAAGAGTTTGACAGGCTCAGATAAAAACAGGAAGATGAGCAAAAGTTTGGAATTTCTTAAAGACCTGTTAAGGGGTTGTGACCAAAATACTGATAGAAATATGAATGGTGAAGGCCAGGTTGAGGGAGCCTCAGATGGAAACGAGAAAGTTCCTGGGAACTGGAGTAAAAGTCATCCATATTACTCCCTAAGAAAGAGCTTTCTGCATTATGTTCATGCCCTATGGATCTGTGGAATTTTCAACTTACAAGTGATGACTGAGGTTATTTGACAAAATGAAATTTCTAAGCAGAAAAGCATTCAAGATGTGGCCTGGCTGCTTCTACCAGCCTACAATCAGATATGGAAGCATAGAAATGACTCAAAGCTGAGACTTGTAATTAAAAGGGAAGCAGAGCATAAAAATTCGGAAAATTCGCAGCCTGACTGTGTGCTAGAAAAGGAAAGAGCATTTTCAGTAGAGGAATGCAAGTAATCTGTGGAGAAATCACTTGCTAGAGAGATTAGCATGACTAAAAGAGAGCCAGATGCTAATAGCCAAGACAATGGGAAAAAGGCCTTGAAGGCATTGCAAAAATTTCTAAGGTGGCCCCTTTCATCACAAGCTCAGGGGCCTAGGAGGAAAAAGTTGTTTAGGGGGGCCAGCCCCAGAGCACTGCTGCCCTGCTCAACCTCAAGACACTACTCCCCATATGCTGGCTGCTGTAGCTCCAGCCTTGGCTCAAAGGAGCCCAGGTAGAGCTAGGGCCACTACTCCAGAGCGTGCAAGATATAAGCTCTGGCAGTTTCAATGTGATCTTAAGCCCGCAAGCATATGGAATGCAAGAGTGAAGGAGGTGGCAGCTTCCACCTAAATGGGGAAGCCTGGGTTGCCAGGCAGAAGCCTACTGAAGGGGTGGTGGTCCCACAGACAGACTCTAGCAGGGCAGTGCCAAGGAAAAATGTTGGATTAGAGCCCACACAGAGTACTCACCAGGGCACACTGCCTAGTAGAGCTTTGGGAAAGGGACCACCCTGTAGTCCTGAGAATGGCAGAGCCAGCAGCAGCTTGCACTGAGCCTAGAAAAGCCACAGGCACTCAACTGTAACCTATGAGGGCAGCCATGGGGACTGCACCCTACAAAGCCACAGGGGTGGAGCTGCCCAAGGCCTTGGGAGCCCACCCTCCTTGCACCAGTGGGTGTACCAGGGATGTGAGACAAAGAGTCAAGGACGATGTTGGAGCTTTAAAGCTTAATGTCTGCTCTGCTAGGTTTCAGACTGGTATGGGGCCTATTGATCCATTCTTTCGGCTCATTTCTGCATTTTGGAATGAGAATGCTTACCTAATATCTGTACCACCATTGTATCTTAGAAGTAAATAGTATGTTTTTTATTTTACAGGCTCATAGGTGGAAGGAAATTGCCTTGAGTCTCATATAAGACTTTGGACTGTTGAGTTAATGCTGGAACAAGTTAAGACTTTGAGGGACCATTGGGAAGGGATGATCGTATTTTGCAGCGTGAGAATGGCATGCTATTTGGTGGACCAGGTGGATTTGTGTCTCCTCAAAATCTCATGTTGAAATGTGATCCCCAATGTTGGAGGTGAAGTCCAGTGGGAAGTGTTTGGGTCATGGGGCAGATCCTTCATGAATGGCTTGGTGCCCCCTTCAAAATAATGAGTGAGTTCTCACTCTGAGCTTATGTGAGATCTGGTTGTTAAGAGTATGGCACTCTCCCCAACACTTACTTTCTTTCTCACCATGTGACACAACTGCTACTCTTTCACCTTCCACCATGAGTAGAAGCTTCTTGAGGCCCTCACCAGAAGCAGATGCTTCCTATACAGCCTGCAGAACCATGAGCCAAAATAAACCTCTTTTCTCTATAAATTACCCAGCCAAAGTTATTTTTAAATAGCAGTGCAAAATGGACCAACAGAGCCCTGAATCTTAGCACATTTGCCCCATCTCTGGTGAAACGTGCATATGTGTTTGTGGCCTATAATCTGTTTCCCAACATCACTCTCTATCTACTACTTTCTTCACCTTATCTATTTTCTTCATCTTGTTTTTCCATTACTTCATATTTCCCACTTAGTTTTAATTATTTGTTTTGCCATATTATTTGAATAATATTATTTTAATCTCTTTAAGTTGCCTTTGAAATAAGGTAGCATATAATTAATTAAAATTTTTAAATTACTTAGAAATTCTCACTTATAAGGAATCTAATACGCAATCCCCATTCAGCAGACTAGAGCCCCTCATAGGCTCTAGTCTCATAGGCACAGAAAATGCCCAAGTAATGACAGGTATTGTTATCATTACATAATTCCACACTGTAGTATCATAGTAGTTTTCATAAACCAGATGAACACATGCATGCACACAAGCACATGCAATTAAATAAATACTTAGTTAATACAAGAATCTTTACTACCACCTTCCTCATAGTGTTTCCAGTGTCTGAAACATTCCTAGAGAGTGTAAGCAATCCATAAACACTTTCTGAATAAATGAGTCAACAATGAATTTCCAATATCATTATACTTATGTCTGTGATGTAATGCTAAGGAGAAATTAGTGAAAATAACATGTATTTTTTAGACAGCTTGGGCACTATCCAAATGCTGATAACATAGATATTGACATGACATATCAGAGATAGTTTTTCTGAGATTTGCTTTTCTCATTAATGTTCCTAGTGTTGTTATAAGGATTAAATTAAGTAGTCTAACAGAACCTGGTCCACAGAAGTTCAATAAATATTAACCCCTTACTTTCCCTCTCTCTCCCTGACCTTGCATATTCCATAGCAGTATCACAGATTGTGTATGGGGGGGAGGGGGGGGCATGCATGCACATGCAAGTAGAAAGCCTAATGCACTCAAAAGTCATTACCACCAGAGGACCATCTGTATTTCCTTCTACAACTTTCTTCACCAACCATAAATAATCTTTCTCTTTTTACCTTACTTCCCTTTCTTGCTATCTGACAAAACCTGGGGGCTGGGGAAAGTAGACACAAAGTAAAAAGGAAGAAAAGAAGGAAAGGGGGAAGAAAGAGTGAGAGAAGAGAAAAGAGAACTTGGCTATCTCATTAGAAAAAAGAATGTGCATAATACCCAGCAGATATGAACTGAATATCCTTAAAGAGTATTACATAACGTTCAAAGGAATCCCACCATTCTTTCTTAGCAGTCACTGACTGGAAGATTACTGAACCTGAGTGATTAGCAACTTGTTAGATACACACTGTGCTTTTAGGCACATCCTATCGGAAAATAAAGCAGATGAATTCACTCAAGAGGAGTAACAGCTTTCAGAAATCACTGGCTCTGTGGCTAACAGAACAGAAAGCCTGACTGATCACAGCCATCTAATGTGCAGGAAGCTAAATAATATGACTACGAATCACTCCCAGATGGCTCTTGAACCCATGCAGTCATTCTTTTGTGTGTGGTGCATTTCATAATGAAGAAGACTTCACTCTGGAGGGTTTTTTCCACACAAAGCTTTTCATTCTGTAACCAACTCTGTTTTTGTCTCTTCATCCCAATCCCCTCCTCCACCTTATGGGGAATTAAAAAAGCACGTACTGACCCCTAAGACCTATGTCCAAGGCAATCTTTCCTAGACATACTCCATTTGTCTCACTCTTCATCTTATCAAACAGCACCCTGTCCGTATTCTGGGGTCTCTGTACCTGACGGAGGAAGCACATTGTTGGGAAGTGTTTGCTTTAGCATTTGCAGGCATTGTGCTGGGATGAGGTATCAGATGACAGGCTTTCATCTGGATATGATTTATTTATTATATCAGTACTTTACATTAGAGAAAGTGCACCAGTGTGAAAATTGAAGGGGAAACATATTTTGGCTAAAGGATAACCTGGAAATTATTAAAGTCAAAAGCTTCTGGGTCAAAGGGTAGCAGCTTCATGTTATTAGAATAATATGTTAATATTTAAGTCCTATAACCTCTTTGGGCCTTTGAAACACCTGTGATGAAAATGGTTTTCACGCTGTTAAAATGGTAACAAATAGATTGAGGCTCATTGCTTTCGTTTTGAATCTATTCGTGTGACTAAATTTTATGAGCCAATAAAACATATCCTAACATAAGTATAAAAAGATTCAGTAAAATAACATCCTGCCAATTTTTTTTTGGCAACTCTGCTTTCTCTCTTTTTACTGCTACTTCCACCTCAAACACCACCCTCTCCAACTCTTCCCCTTTCTCATCTTCTTTACTCAGCTTTCATTTGATACAGCTGTTGCTGGAGAATAACGACAAGGACTGCCACTGGGATAAATTAGAAAATATGTCAGCTGCCCTATATTTTCTGTTATTAAATAAGATTGACACCACTGACTAGATTCTGCCCTTTGCCAAGCAATATTCCAAAAGATGTAAGTCACTCGTCAACAAACAATAAATTACCTATGTGCATTTATTTCACTTTAATTTTTAGCATCAGTGTCCAAGCATGTATATGCACACACATGCACATACACATGCTTCTCATGATACAAATCTCTCTCAGGTATCCTAAAAGTCATAATGCCAAGAAACCCTCTCAAGACAGGCCAAAGGGCCTCTTTCACCTGTAATTAATGAAATTATCCAAATTGACATACTGAGAGGTGAGATACATCAGATTACAATAATTTTCCTTTATTATTTTAAGTGTAGATGTCAAATCTCTGGAATCCTCTTATACATACACACAAAGTAGAGCAGGATTGCCACAGAAAATGCCTAGAGTTGAAAGAAAAATGAAATGGTTCAGCTAGCTTCAAACTGGAAGTTATAAAAAATTCCAGAATTCCAAAAATGTAAAAAGAAATTAAATAAAAATCTAAGTTAAATGTATCCTTGCACTCAATAAGTCAATCAATTAATATTTAAAGAAGCATGTTACTAAATGAACTGTGTCCCCTCAAAATTCACATATTGAAGCCCTAACCTCCAATGTAAATATATTTGGAGAGAGGGCTTGTAAGGAGGTAATTAAGGTTAAATAAGGTGCAAAGGATGGGGTCCTACTCTGATAGATTTGGTGTCTTTATACGAGGAGGAAGAGAGATCAGAGATCATTCTCTCTCTCCCCACACACACATAAAGGAAAACTCATGTAAGGACACAGCAAGCAGGTGGCCATCTGCAAGCCAGGAAGAGAGGCCCACCAGAAACCAACTCTGATGGCACCTTGAAACCAAATCTGATAGCACCTTGATCTTGAACTTCCAGGCTTCTAGAACTGTTAGAAAATGAATTGCTATTGTTTAAGTCACCGAGTCTATGGCATTTTCTTATGGCAGTCCTAGCAGACTAATACAAACCAGAAATCTTTTTTTCTTCCAAAACATGTTATAGTGATAGAGGTCAAAAAGACTCTGAAATCAATGAGACCTAGTTGTAATAAATACTCACTTAGGGCATCCTGAAAGACCACCATTAGGAACAAATGCTATCTATATATTGTCCCTGAAACAAGTCAAATCAACAGAGATGCACATTTAGACATCATTGTTTGAGTTCCTATAGAGTTATGACATCAATTTGAACTGGGGGATATTGTAGGAAATCACCGAGTGAAAATTGGTTAACATATTTATAGCACACCTTCAAGACCATAACCCTCTACACATCATTATGATATCTTAAGGGATAACATTATTTCATATCTCAGTGACAAAATTGTTTGCTTCACCTAATCTTCTATTTTCATTTTTACACTGACTGTGACTCCCACAAAGATCATGTTACTCTTTGTACTTAGGTTATCAGGAAGCTTAGAGCCAAACTTGATATCTATTTCCAGTAATTACATAGATTCTCAAAGTGTGTTTTATATCAACCAATTTTCCTTATGTATTACTCTTCCATTCTTGGTTTCCCTTTGTATAGATTTCCTCAAATATTTATTTGTGTTTTACGCGTTCCACAAGCCATCTCAAATTCTATTTGAAATTATGGGGGAAATGCATGCACAAATAAGTAAATATCATCTCATCCATCCCTATTACTCTAAGTTGGGAAGCTGAGCTCTAGAATACTTTAGTGATGGGCTCAAGGTCATGCAGTCAGAGTAGGGCACAGGCAAGATCAGAAACTCAGTTTCCTCTCACTCAGTGTTCCTTTTCCTCCACCATAAAATTACCTCCCTGTGCAATGAAGAAGGAAGAAAATTCACTCAAAAGAAAAAGCATTCCTTTGGTACATATAGCTCAGTGTTTCTCAACAGAGGCAAGATAAGCCTCATTTGCTTTGTCAAATTGTTCCCTTCTGGAAGAATGTTAGGCACTCTTGGTCCCTGCCCACTAACTGCTGGTTGAGCTCCCAGTCATTGTATTAACAACAACAAAAAAAAAGCCCCTTATATTTTTACCTTTCCCAGAGCCCAATCCCATTTGATTTTTGCTTTTTGTTTTTTGTTTGTTCTGATTGTTGTTTCAAAAGAGAAACAAAGAAAGTAGGAAATACTTCCTTGCACTGGTCAAAAATTGGGAAAGTAAGGGTCAGACCAGGGTGCAAAATATGTAAATTTAACAGCTGACATCAAAATTTATCTTAGGAAGGTGTGGTAAAGGGTTTACTAAAATGACCACAATAATTTCCCTCCCTGCCCTATGCACTTGGGTTGTTGCCTCCCACACTAGCTTTAGCCATGGCCATGTGAATAGTTTGAGCCAATGAGACATTAGCAAATGTGACACAAACAGAGGCTTGAAAAATCACTTATAAATTGTGGCTGTTTAATACTCTGAGATCATCACGTGAAGAAGCTCAGGCTAGCCACCTGTAGGATAAGACACTGCATAGAGCATATTCAGGCAGTCTAGTTGAGCACCTCTTTCCCCACAAAACCAACAATTCTGCCTATTCTTGACTCTGGAGTAAGACTATACCAGACCAGTTCATTCAACTACATGCTAACCCCCATTGACCGCAGACTCATGAAAGAGCCCAGTAGAGCTCAGCCAGGCCAGCCCAGACTTAGAAAAATCCACGTAACCCAGGGAATAATTAATGAAATTAAAAGATTTGTTGTTTTAAGCCATTCAATTTTGGGGTGATTTGTTATGCAGCAAAAAACTAATCATACAGAAAGAAGTTGTCTTTGTTGAGGAAAATAACTTGAATATCTGTAAGTCTGGGGAAAAATCCACAAATTAAACTGCTTTGGTAGAAGCGGGAGGTCAGAGATTATCATGAGATCATAAACCTCTCTCTGTCCCTACAAGAATTACAGAAATCTTGGGAAAAGGGAAATGGAAGGTAAATAGAGATTTAAGCCAATCATATCTAGTTCTTTAGAAGAAGCTATTCTCCAGCTGACATCTTAAAGAGAGACAGCCAGAAATTTAGATATAAATATAGATAGATATAGATATAGATAGATATGGTATCTTTGTTTGAGCTGCTATAACAAAATACTACACACTGGGTAATTTATAAACAATAGAAATTTCTTTGTTACAGTTTGGTGGCTGGAAAGTTTAACATTGAAGCATCTGCTTGTGAGGGGCCAGTCTCTCTGCTTCCAAGATGATGCCTCCTCCAGAGGGTACAGATACTGTGTCCTCACATTGACAAACATACAAGGGAAAAAAACGGGTAAACTCCCTTTGTCAGCCCCTTTAAAAAGGCACCTAATCCCATTCACAAGGGGAGAACCCTCATGACTCAATCACCTATTAATGCCACCACAATGAAGATTAAGTTTTAATATGAATTTTGGAGGAAACACACATTCATTTGGATATGGAGGTGAAGATGGAGATGAGAGGAAGACAGAGATATGAAGAGATCTCCAAGTAATTTGCCATAATTATCAACATGAAATGGTAGAAAAGCTCACACAAGTGTAGACAAATCAACTCTCAGCAAACTTATTAGTCAAAATCAGTTTTTTATATTATCTTATAAAGGCTAATTTATTGACGTTAATCTTTACACCAACTTGAGTGAGGCTTGTGTCCAATGCCATTTTGCTGCTTTAAGAACTCACTTTCAAACTACCACGTGGACCATGTTTGTGAGACTAGTTCCTGGTGTGACTGTTAACCAAATACCTACTTCAACACCTATGACATCCCTTTTTTTGTTTGCCTCCTCTCTAGTATTTCCCAACAAATTAATCAGTCAGCACTGTTACTCTTCCTTGTCACCCTGACATTAACTAGCATCTTACCCTCAGCCCACAATGGGACGCCCCTCCTTTATTACAGTGCTGAACTGCTCTCCAAGACAGCTCTACTTAGCAACAAGCTAGACCCTATGGGTCTATTCCTGGGCCATTGCTAAAGCAATAGAATATATATTGGCCCCTACTACAAATTCCAAAACCTAATATCCAATTAGGTTTCCGATACAATTAGGCTTCTGATACATTTAGCCTCTTATTTACAGGCAGTAAAGAAATTATCAATTATCAATCAATTTTAAATATTTAAAATATTAGAATTGACAATATGAACATAGTCCAAAATGCTATACTATTCTCCAAGCAAGAAGCCAAGTTTATTTTCATCTGTGGTATGTTCATAAATGCTGACAGCTGTATATGTAGTCTGTGGCAGACTGTCTTTTCCAGAGATGGCTGCAACAGTATCTCCTGTCCCAAATGCTTTTCTAAAACTTTGCCACTCCCCATCAAAACACAGAATCTAATTTTCCTACCTTCGAATCTTGGAGAATTTATGAGTTACTTGCAACCAACAAAATGTGGTGAAAGTGATGCTTCATGATTTCCGAGATGAGGTGTGTAAAAGCATTGCAACTTCCATCTCGCTTCCTAGATGGAAGCCCTGAGCCCTGAGCCCTGAGCCACTATGCTGGCAGTCCAACTATCCTGAGGCTGCTGCTGTGAGGAAGCCCAAAGCAGCCTTTACAAAGAAACTTCATGGAGAAGACTCCTGAAGCTGATTTAGAGAAACACCATTGTCCCTGATCAAACATGCTTTCAACCAGAATCTGTCTTGCCAGAGATAAGATCCAGTCCCCAGAAGGGGAATATCAAAAGCTAGGCAGATTCATACTAGAGTATAAACTGAAAAGCAAATACCACACTGAGACAAAAGAACAAGTATGCCAACCAGGTACCTATCTGGTGCCCACAGATCACCCTCTTTAGATAAAATACCTAGCTTTAGGCATCAGGAGTAATTCTAGGTTCTAACTATTAGAGATGAAAGATCTCATAACAGTGTTGTTGTATTCTGGTCCAGATTGCTTCAGGCTTTTAGTTGTATTGAATTTTTAAGTTGAAGGTCTTCAGATGCTGTTGTTGAGCACAAACAATAAGAGTGTGAGTGACAGTGAAAGAGCATGAAGTAAAAGGAAAAGCAGAAAAGGGTGGCATAAGTCAAAAGCAACAGAGTCTCACTGGTCAAGCCCAAAGGGATGGTACGTAGTTCAACTAAGGAACATTCTAGGCAAGAAGAGCATGTAAAATATACAAATGGATGTTAAAACAATACGGAGAGACCCCGAGTGGAAAAGCAGAGGCATGCTCAAAAATAAGGGGAGGTGAGGCTGGCCAAGTATTACAGGAATGAGTGGCCATCGCATGAAGGTCTTTCGATGTCAACTGAGGGGGTTAGATTTCATCCAATGATCAGAGAGTTACAAGGAATTCTCCCAGATGCTGAGAAGGGGGAGAATAAGCAGGCAGTATTCTAACCACCCTTCCTCTGTTTGTACTGGGACAAAAATAATTTCAACTATTTTACAATTGCTTTTCTAAGTAATCTTTCATTTGAAAGTTATCTTTTAAAACAATGGAAAAATGCCTGTAATAGACGAAGACTTTCATTGTACACTCTTGATGAGGAAAACAATGTGATAAAAACCATGTTTGAGGATTATTCCACTGCTTTGTTCAGAGTGTAAATAAGAAACTAAATAGGAGGAATTGAAGAACATGAGAAAACAAAAGGAAAAGAGAAAAAAACATCTAAAATGAAGAATCACTTGATTTAAAAAGTTGAGAAATAGAGAAGCCCAAACCCTACTTCCTTTACCCTACTTTGTTATCCACTGTGACCTTCTACCTTCCCAAGCTTTTTGGTCTCTATTTGGTCATTTAATCCAATCCTTGATTCTCCTTTGCTCTGTCTCTTTCTGTGCCTGCTGTGCAATCTTTTATACTTCAGGTCCCTGCACTCATACCATGATCACAGGGCTGCCTTTGACTGGCACAATAATTCTGTGTTCTCACTTTGCTTTACATTACACATTTAGGTCTTGCTTGTCCAATGTAATAACTTGTTCTAAAAATATTTTATTTTTGCTGCTTACCCTTCTCAAAGTTCTTTACAGACATTACCTCATCCATTTCTCTTGAAATTAGGTGCTCCGATGACAGAGTGGACCCAAAAGCTACTTGTGTGGATTATTGGGTATATATGTGCCTGGGACCTCAAAGGTGTCAATCCTGCCTATTTGGGATGAAAGATGGATGTCCTCAGCAATCAATAAGTGCCAAAAGCTCTCTCATTCAAAGAGAGGAAAAATATTCCAACACCAGCATAAAAAAAAGGCTTGCATTAAAAAAAAAACCTTGCTATCCACCAAAGAAAGAAAGAAAACATACAAAAATGACATGTTACCATGTCTCCATTAAATTCCAAATTTTTACTTCTCATAAAACTTAAGTAGACAATTTTATATCTGAGGGCATTATTGGGTTCTCACATACTCCTAAAAAATAGAGTCAATCTGCTATTACTCAAAAGTCTGTAAGATCCTTTTGTACATACACACACACACACACACACACAAATTTCACCATCCCACACACCAATTTGTCTAATCTTCTATGTAATGAATAAAACAGACATTCTGGAGAGAAGACTCTAATTGTGCAATTGGAACTGCCTAGCCCAGGCCAATATGAGAAAGTAAGACCAGCAGAGATAAAGGAAGCTCTGAGTATCTCTCCTTCTTCCACACTCCTCACTCCACGGTTCCACTATTAGTGTTGTCCCATTTAGAGTTCTAGCCACTGTAATTTTAGGACCTTAGAAATGTCTGAACTCATAACATGGGAAAATATTAACATTTTATTAACTTAGTAGAAGACTCCAGGAGAAATAGATTTTTTTCCTCTGCTGAACATATGTTTAAAAGATTATAGGAAAGAATTTTTAACTCGAGTCTTCAGTTCCAATAAAGAATGACTCACTTGTATATTTTCATAAGGCATACAGATTCTTTCACTTAAACTACATTTAGTCTCTAACTCTTTGTTATGTACCTATCCCTAAGTAGGTATATGTAAATAATTCATACTGCAACCCAAAGTAAAAATTAGATATTTACTAAAAATAAAAGGATCCAGAAAATTAAAATATTATTATATTAAGAAAAAAGAAGTCCACTAAAAGTGATGTCTGGCCCTGGGACCCCAGTAAGGACTAAAAGACCTTTCACAGTCTTTTGATGGGAGTTGAATATCCAAAAAGACTGTGGCTTTTATTCAGGCTAACACTTAAACATAGAAGTTCACCGTAACAGGTCAGGGCTCATATCACATTCTTCCAAACACAAGCTTTTACTCTTTTTGTTAAAAATCAGTTCTTTATCTCTGACAAAACAAAACTGCTGACTAACTGTACTTTAAGGAACACTCACTTCTTATCTCCATGCATAGGAAAAAAACATCTCTAAGGAGTGAATCTTACTGAATAAACCCATGCCATGGACTAGTTTAAACTGCTGATGGTTTCTTAAACTTTTTCCAAGAGAAACAACAGCAACAATCATGATAGTAATACCACAAGGACCCTGTTAAAAACTGCAACTCTCCATTCTTCATTTCCCCACCCAGAGAACACCTGCTATAGGTACATCAGGCACACACATGTAGATCTTAGAAATTTCTCTGACTACATAATTCTTTTTTATTTAAGTGTCTTTAAATCCTCACAGCTAAACTTTAATATAAGAACTATGAACAATAGGTGATCATTTTGACTAATGTAACAATATTAACGTAAACTATTTCCACCTAGACATAACAATCACCATATTTTATTTAAATATCATGCCAAAGGTTAAGAATAAAGAAGTTGGTGAGAAATTGTACCATTTCTTTTTAAAAGCATCCACTATTCTCCCTTTTGTGCTACAGCATTCTATTTGATAGATACTAGCACCCTACTGATGTACTCATCTACTTGTAAATTAAAGGGAAAATATACATTGCAATGCCCACAAAGTGAGAAAAAAACAATGACAACCATAAAATATCCTGGCACTGAGAATGAATCACTTCATTAGACCACTGTAGCATATTTCTATTGTGCCTTTAACTTACTCAAGACTTTGTAGACTCTTATCAGGGTTCTCAGCTTAACTAATCATCATTCAAGGATCCTCAATAGAGGAAGTACCTATGAAGCATATGATCAGCTACTTCCTCTCCATAGTTCTTCCTTGTAAATATGAAAACTGGGATAGTAGGTAAAGATATCTCAGGTTGGTGGGATGTTCCAGTCAGATGCTTGCAAATATTATTCAAGCATCCCAGATTTAAGCCACCCACAAAAACTGATGGAAGAATAGTCCATTTTCATTAACTTAAAAATACATAGAAAGATTATATTCATGGTATATGCTAACCTTTAAAGGCTCACAAGGATTCCTCTCTTCAATCCCCAAAGTTGAAGAAAAAGTAGAGTATTTCAAGGACGTGAAGTAAAGGGTGGAGATTTTAGGTAGAGGAGGAAACCAATTATAAATAGAACTGATCTGGGAGAAAGATTTTCTTCACCCTGAACCCTTCTCTTACCTCTTTTCTGAAGTTCTCGCTTGGCTCACTCTATCTCAGGCAGCTTGTATTGTGAATCATGCCTAGGGAAGACTCCCACTTAGAAGGGTGTCCTTGAGTGACCAACCAGAAACAGAACAGAGCCTAGGAGGGGAGAGAAGTCTAGTAGTCTGCTTATGGCCACCCTAGTCCAAGCTTTAAGCTAATAGGTCAGAAGGCATCTTGGGATGTATTCAATGGTGCAGTCCATTTCACCAAGCAGTGATTTGGCCCATATCCCTCTTTGGTAATCATCTGTTTATTGTTCTGAAATGAACTTTATACAGCAGATATAAATACAGTTACAGATGTCATTAGAGATATTGCTGTGGGTATATCAGTAATTTTTTCTGTTTATTTGCCTGATCAATTGGCATTCTCCTTTCCCTCTACAAAAGATAGTGACCAATGCTCACAACTAAATGAGGTCTTAGGGATACTATGCCTTCCTCTAGGAAGCCTGAACACTTCTTTTCTCACTTCTTAAGTCATATACATACAAAAGTTTAATCTGTTTGTTCTCTAACCTATACTTTTGTGCAATGAATTTTAATAAATATAATCTAAAATTTAAAATGAGTGAAAATGGAAAGGAAGTTGTTTTAATAAAAATTGGGTTGACTGGGAGGGTAGAGGTAGAAGTATCACTTGAGGCCAGGGGTTTAAGACCAGCCTGGGCAACATAGCCCAGACCAACATAGCAAGACCCCATCTCCAAGAAAAAAAAATGGGTTGAATGACTTAAAGAGTCTAAATAAAGATGAATAATTTTCAAACACTATTGAGTTAAACTGGTAAAAAAAAAAACATAAAATATTGCTGAAAAATAATAAAAATCTAGGGAATCCTGTATCAGATTGTTTCATAGTGTATACCTTACCTTAACAACACAAAACTGTAATTTCAAGATCATGTTTTATTGATATTTCTTATGAGTGGAAAATAAAATGGAACTCTATTCAGAAGGCTTTTATATGCAAAAAAAAGGTTTTATCCCTACATAAAGGATCTGCATAAAAATAAGTTAAAATAAAATATTTAAAATATATATGCATTAAACATTTTATCATTTTCCACTTTGATTTTTTTAATAAACTACTTCAGAAAAGAAGGCTTTACCATATTTTTATATCTACACATTTATGTATATATTTATAGATATATCTATGGGAATTAATTGAGGTAATGATGGCACAGGAAACAGTCAAAACCTGGATTGGCCTTTAGCAACATGTAACGTACAGGGAGATGTGTTAATCAGATCCCTCTTCAAGAAATAACCTGTGCCCAGAAACAAGGACTACTGTTGGCTAAACAAACACTAGAAGTTAGAAGTTAGTTATTTAGGGTCTGCCTCAACTTTAGAGCCAAGGTCACATTCTTCTCAAGGTGGCCCCTAGCTAACGACTGAATGAGGTGGTGATACAAAAGTCTAGGCATTTAAGCCTAATGTGGAACTATTCCACGTTATGATGATTTTTATGACAGAGCTGCCCAACAGGCAGGCAGAAACTTTAATAGATCTATATCTTAGTCTGATGACTCATCCTATACAATCCTGCTGTCGTCCCATTTCTTTCACAGGTGTTAGACCCAAACCTTTTGCACTCCTAACTCCATTTTAGAGTATACTTCCTGGAAAACCAAACAGATACACCAAATAATGGCATAACTAACAGACAGAATATTCCACACATGTATATATTGGCTTAATTTGTGTCAGGCATTCACCACTTACTGAACCCATCACTGGAAAAAGGCAATACTGTGTCAGTGAGTCTGTGACAATAAAGGAAAAACATAACTGACTTCCCACAAAAGCAGAGTTTGAGTCTAGAAAATATGCCTTGGATGCCTACCTCAATGGATTGCCTGGGGTCGAGCGCTAATATCCAAACTATGTGAAATATTGTATATACCATGTCCTGCCAGATGATTTTCAGGAAACCAGCCAAATTTTCTATCCAAGTACAAAAGATCAGTTTCATATACTCCATGAGAATGATCTGCAATCATTTCTTTCAAATTGAGTAGAAAAATGCTGGTAGTTTTAGTTGAACAAGATGAGATCCTGATCAATATTTAACACCACGAGTTTGGCCAAACTGTGCCAGCCAATCTGATACACATTTAAAACATTGTGTTACATAAATGGCATTTGGTAGGTGCTCCAAAGTACTTTTCCCCTTTCCTTGTCAATTCTGAATATTAATGATTCAATATAAGTTTAAATATTTGCATCACGACCCCCAGAAGAGAACGAAATAAGACCCAACCATGGGAAAAAGGGTGCTTAGACTCTGCCAAGGATTAAGTCAGACATGGTTACTGAGAGGAAAAGACAGTATACACATTCTGATTTACTTTTCTCTCTCTCCTGGGCCTCTTCACACCTTGGCCAGGAAAAAGCCAAAAAGCAGAACTCAACAATTTATGTAACACTATGGAATTGATGGAAGGCAGGTATGATATATTAGTATAGCATAGGACCTCCAGATTGAACGAGAATCTGGCTTCTTCTCTTGTTTCTCATACAGAGAATAGCTTGGATTGCCAAAGAAATTAAATTTGAAGCTTAAAAAATGTACAAGTAAAATATCTACCAATGATACTAAACTTCTTAAGCAGTAAATCTCCTACTCTGTGAGAACTTGGGTGCATGGATTATGCCCAAGAGATCTCTTTTAGAAATGTCCTTTGGAACCAGATAATCAGTTATTTTCATCCAACTTTTTACATTAAAACCTCATACTGAGATTAAAATTTAGAACAAAAATTGAGACAAGGACTTCCTACTGTTACAGTAATCACTATAAAAGGAGATATTTAAGAAATTGAATAAGGGTGTTTCATGATTTATGATTTTACTTGGTAACTGTGTGACATTTTTAAAATCCTAAAACAAATGGTCCTTTGTATATAATTTTGAGTCAGCTATTGTAAAATGCATTTAAAAGAAAGAGCCTAAAATCAGGTAAAGCCTAATATTTACACCAAAGCTAAAACACAAGAGCAAAAATCAGGAAAAGAACTTCAAGACTCTCCCAGAAAGTCCTTCCATCTTCTGCTCACTGCCTGATTCCAAAGGCTTTCCCAGGTCTGTAGGTATTTGTTACAACAGCACCCCACATCCAGTACCAAAATCTGCACCAATCTGCATCAATTACAGCATAACAAATCACCCTAGCAAACATTTATCGTCTCACAGTCTCTACGGGTCAGTAATTCAGGAGCAGCTTAGCTTGGTGGATCTGGCTCAGTGTCTTTCACCTGGTTGCACTCAAGATGTTGACTTAGGGATACAGTAAACTGAAGTCTTGACTAGGGCTGGTGGATCCACTTCCAAGACAGCTCACTCACACGACCCTTAGCAAGAGCCTTCAGGTCCTCTCTGTGGGCCTCCCCATAGGGCTACTTGGGTGTCTTCATGACATGGCTGTCGGCTGGCTTTCACCAGGAGGAGTGATTCCAGAGAAGAGGAAGCAAGGAGAAAGCCAATGCCTTTTAGTCTTGAATGTTACACGCTATCACTTCCATCATTTGCTGCTCATTAAAAATGAACCACCAAAGCCAGCCCACTCTTGGGGTTGGGAGGACAGCATAGAAAATTAAGCTCCACTGTTTGAAGGAAATTTACAAAAAGACTTTAAAACCACAAGTGCCTCCAGGGGGGTATTAGGTTTAAAACACCAAATTATAAAGTAATCTTATTGATGTCATTCTTATCTTGACCATGGATCAGCACCAGGTTATCAAAATAATCCTGGAAATAAAGTTAGTGTTCTCCCAGACCATCTGCAAACTAAACCTATCCTTACCCAAAACACAATGACATAGTACCATGCCCTAATTTAGAATGATTATAATTTTTAAATGAAATATTGAGAATACCAATTGTGTGCAATGATGCAGAGCAATATGAACTCTCATACATTGTTGGTAGAAATGCAAAATAGTGTAGTCACTTATGAGAACAGTCCTGCAGTTCCTTATAAATTTAAACATGCATTACCAACCAGATGACTCAACAACGCTATTAAATACTCACCCAGATAAAATGAAAACTTATGTTCACACAAAAACTTATATGTAGGTGTTAATTTAAAAATAATCTTTATTTATAATCTTCAAAATCTGGAAACAACCTATACATACTTACACTGATGAATAAAAAAAATAAACTGTGGTACATCTATATAATGGAATACCACTCACGAATATAAGTGGATTAAATACTGATACATCCAACATGAATGAATCTCAAATGCATTACTAAGTGGAAGAAGCCAACTCGAAAATACATATACTATGTGACTGAATTTATATGACACTCTGACCAAACACCGCATGTTCTCACTCATAGGTGGGAATTGAACAATGAGAACTCATGGACACAGGAAGGGGAACATCACGCTCCGGGGACTGTTGTGGGGTGGGGGGAGGGGGGAGGGACAGCATTAGGAGATACACCTAATGCTAAATGACGAGTTAATGGGTGCAGGAAATCAACATGGCACATGGATACATATGTAACAAACCTGCACATTGTGCACATGTACCCTAAAACCGTAAAGTATAATAAAAAAAAAAAAAAATACAGAAAAAAAAAAAAAAAAAAAAAAAACCATTTTCCCAAATGGCTATAGCCAACAACAAACCAATAAGCCAAAAAAGTTCATCTTCAAATGAGTTTGTGAAGAGATCTAAAAAAAAATTAAACAGGGTTTTCCTAAAAAAAAAAAAAAAAAAAAAAAAAAAAAAAAAAAAAAAAGAGAAAACTATAGGGACAGAAAACAGATAATCAGAGGAAGAGTTAACTACAAACGGAAACAGGGGATCTGGGGGGATGATAAAACTATATCTGTATCTTGGGCATCCAAATCGGTAAAGAGAAAGTCAAACTGTCACTGTTTGCTGATGATACGATCGTATATCTAGAGAACCCTAAAGACTCATCCAAAAAGCTCCTAAAACTGGCAAATGAATTCAACAAAGTTTCAGGATACAAAATTAATGTACACAAACCAGCATCTCTGCTATATACTAACAGTGACCATGCTGAGAATCAAATCAAGAACTCAACCCCTTTCACAATAGCTGCAAAAAAATTAAAATAAAATACTTAGGAATATACCTAATCAAGGAAATGAAAGACCTCTAAAAAAAAAAAAGAAAAAACTACAAAAAACTGATGAAACAAATCGTAGACGATACAAACAAATGGAAACATATCCCATGCTCATGGATGGGTAGAATCAATATTGTGAAAATGACTATACCGCCAAAAGCAATCTACAAATTCAATGCAATTCCCATCGAAATACCACCATCATTCTTCACAGAGCTAGCAAAAACAATCCTAAAATTATGGAACTAAAAAAAGAAAAAAGCCCGCATAGCCAAAGCAAGACTAAGCAAAAAGAACAAATCTGGAGGAATCACACTACTGGACTTCAAACTATAAGGCTATAGTCACCAAAACAGGATGGTACTGGTATAAAAATAGGGAACAGAATAGAGAACCCAGAGATAATCCTAAATACTTACAGCCAACTGATCTTCGACAAAGCAAACAAAAAGATAAAGTGGGGAAAGGGCACCCTATTCAACAAATGGTGCTAGGATAATTGGCAAGCCACATGCAGAAGAATGAAGCTGGATCCTCATCTCTCACCTTATAAAAAAGATGGATCAAAGACTTAAATCTAAGACCTGAAACGATAAAGATCCTAGAAAATAACATCAGAAAAACCCTTCTCGATATTGGCTTAGGCAAAAACTTCACAACCAAGAACCCAAAAGCAAATGCAACAAAAACAAAGATAAATACATGGGACCTAAAGAAACTAAAAGGTTTCTGCAAAGCAAAAGAAATAATCAGCAGAGTTAACAGACAACCCACGGAATGGGAGAAAATCTTCACATCTGACAAAGGACTATGCATCTATGCATCTGACAAAGGACTAATGTCCAGAATCTACAAAGTATTCGAACAAATCAGCAAGAAAAAAAGGCAAATAATCTCATCAAAAAGTGGTCTAAGGACATGAATAGACAATTCTCAAAAGAAAATATACAAATGGCCAACAAGCGTATGGGAAAATGCTCGATATTGCTATCAGGGAAATGCAAATAAAAACCACAATGCGAAACCACCTCACTCCTGCAACAATGGCCATAATCAAAAAATCAAAAAATAATAGATATTGGCAGGGATGTGGTGAAAACAGAATATTTTTACACAGTTGATGAGAAGGTAAACTAGTACAACCACTATGGAAAACAGTGTGGCGATTCCTTAAGTAACTAAAAGTAGATCTACCATTTGATCCAGCAATCCCACTACTAGGTACCTACCCAGGAGAAAAGTCATTAGATGAAAAAGATACCTGCACACACATGTGTATAGCAGCACAATCTGCAATTGCAGAAATATGGAACCAGCCCAAATGCCCATCAACGAGTGGATAAAGAAAATGTGTGTGTGTATACATATATACACACACATATATACACACACATATATATATACACATGTGTGTATATACATATATATGTGTATATATATACACGTGTATATACACATACACACACACACACACACACACACACACACACACACAGCCCCCCGCTCTCTCTATCTCTCTCTGAGCATCAGAGAGCAACTCGGATGGAGTTGGAGACTATTATTCTAAGTAAAGTAACTCAGGAATGGAAAACCAAACATCGTATGTTCTCACTCATATGTGGGAACTAAGTTATGGGGACCAAAGGTATAAGAATGATACATTAGAGTTTGGGGACCTGCAGGAAAGAGTGGGGGGTGGCGAGAGATAAAAGACTACACACTGGGTACAATGTACACTGCTCGGTGATGGGTTTACTGAAATCTCAAAAATCACCACTAAATAACTTATTCATGTAACTAACCACCACCCGTTCCCCAAAAAAAACCTATTGAAATAATTTTTTTTCTTTTGAGACGGAGTCTCACTCTGTTGCCAGGCTGGAGTGCAGTGATGTGATCTCAGCTCACTGCAACCTCCGCCTCCCAGGTTCAAGCCATTCTCGTGCCCCAGCCTCCTGAGTAGCTGGGATTACAGGTACACACCACCACACCCAGCTAATTTTTGTATTTTCAGTAGAGACGGGGTTTCACCATGTTGGCCAGGATGGTCTCGATCCCTTGACCCCAAAGTGCTGGGATTACAGGTGTGAGCCACCGCACCCGGCCTAAAATTTTTTTTAAAACTATATCTATATCTTGATTATAGAAATGCTTACGTGACTTTGTGTTTGTCAAAACTTACAGAACCATATGCTTAAAAGGGTAAATTATACTGTATGTAAACTGTACCTTAGAGAAATGAAAAAAATCTAATCAGTTACTTTACTCTCCATATATAAGCAATCGTGTCATGCACACTCTAAAACCCACATCCAGATCTATGTTAAGTGGCAGCTATGGACAGAGCCTGAACATCAGCCAATTCGTATTTGTTCTCATCTCTTGCCTCTCCCAACCCAAATGGCCTCTTCCAAACTATCGATGTGAGAATCTGCATGGGTTGCATGAGGTGTCAGTAAACAACCCTTAGGCCTCTGCTTAGCTTATGTAAAATTCTAGCTCATCACTTTTAATCAGTTATCAATTAAGGAAATATAAAAGCATAATACCACAGCAACCAGAGTCAAAAAATTGTATCATCATTCAAAGAAAAAGGGAGAATCACCTCCAAAATGGCTACTCCTGGCTCCCGAAAATTAACCACAGCTATTGATGAAAACTAGACCAACTCCACAGGAAAACCACAAAATTGGCAACTTAAAAAGATTAATATGTCTCCCGGAACAACTTTCAATCATGGTCCTTCAAGAACTTAAAGCCAAAGCTAACATACCATCTCTCCTCAGCAAAAACTTCATCCCCGTTTAGATACACCACTATAGAATCTTCCAGAGGCAGAATCTTCCACACTTCCCCCTAATAAATGAATAAACCACAAAGCAGTTCACATTGAAGGATAGAATTTAATCATCTAAATTTCAAAAATGCCAACAGGAAGAAAAAAATATATCCACACAAATAACCTGTTAGTGATTATACTTCAGCAAAGAGAAATGAAGTTTCCAGCAATTGTTTTAGCCCAAGACAGTGTGGCTGGAAACTTGGATGTAGGTGGTAGTGTGAAATAAAGAAAAATGATGGTTCCCTTTGCCATGACAGCCTTCTTTCCAGCTCCTGGCCAACAGTGTAAACTAAACCTTGCTGTCAGATTTTCTTGTCAATCCATCTGCAGAATTTCCTCCTAAGACTAGATATCCTACTCATCCTGGAGTTTCATACCTTGTGGAGACTCAATGACCCTCTTCAAGCTTGTCTCTCCCAATTTCATGAGATTTGATATAGATATTTCAAAAATGTGTTTCTGATCATTAATGTAAGATTTTTTTCTGGTAGTCATATCTAAATAGTGACCTATTGCCTCTCATTTGAATTGATTCATAGAATGTATTCATTTTAGTCACTATTCTCTTTGATTTTCCTCTGGCCCAGGTCTTGCACTGCCTAGATATTTTTAATCTCATTAATTAGAATGTAATATGGTTTTTATGGAAACCATACCACTACCTTAAGACAATCAAACATATTTCTTAGATTAGGATGACAGGATTCAAGCCTTTACACAAAGAGGCATTTTAATACTCTTTGACATGTTTCCAAAATTGATGTCTCAAGGAATTCCTTCTTTTCAGTATTTTTAATCTACTTTATTGAATTATAATTTATATATAATAAAATTCACCAGTTAAATACCATGAGTTTTGACAAACATTTACTCTAATAGCCACCAAAATCAAGATATAGAACATTTTCATCACCCAAAAGCATTTCCTCATGCCCCTTTACAGTCAGATCCTCTTCCCATAGGCTCATCACCTGGCAATCCCCAATTCTCTGTCACTGTAGTTCTGCCTTTTTAAAATATCATATACATAAATTTACATTACCTGGTCTTTTGTACCTGGCTTATTTCACATAGAATAAATGTTTTGAAGTTTATGTTGTGTGTATCAATGGTTTGTTTCATTTTGTTGTTGAGTATTCTACTGTATGAATATACCAAAATTTGTATATCTGTTCACCGACTGGTTGACATTTGGGTTATTACAACTTTAAAGCTATTATAAATAAACCTGCTAAAAATGTTTGTATAAGAGCTTTTGCATTGGTATAGATTGTCATTTCTCTGGAGTGAATATCTAAAAGGAGAATTTCTAGCTCATATGATAAGTATAACCATATTAAGTTAAGCATTCTAGTTGATGTGTAGAGAAAGAGAGGATCGAAAGCAATTAAAATGAAAGAATATTTCAAAGGATAAAAGAGAATATAGAATAACATGGTTATAAAAGCCAGTGGAAGAGTGATTAAGGGATGGAAACTGGAGTTTCAATGTTAAAACTACAGAAATAGAAAAAAAGTAAAAATGAGAACATTTCCTCTTGATGATACTCAAGGTAAGCAGAGTCAAAATAAAAGTGGAAATGTTTAATTATCAAACAGGAAGCAGTAGCAATAGTGTCACACTGGAATAAATTTACTTGAAGGTTTCAAGCGATCCTCCCACCATAGCCTCCTGAGTAGCTGGAACGACAGGCGGGTGCCGCCATACCAAGCTAATTTTTAATTTTTTTGTACAGATAAAGTATCCCTATGTTATGTGCTTATATGAGAGTAATGAGAAGCTCAAAAAAAGTTTATAATCTTGCATGAAATTGATTACAATTAGGTAAAAGGCATACAGCTCCGCCATTCTCTGCCAACCAATTAGAAAATAATAATTTCTGCCTAGATACAGAGTTTCAAGTATGCAGACATTTTACTACAAGTAGAACATCTAAAATAGGAAAAGGGGTTACAGTGAAATACCATAAAAGAAATGTTTTAAATCAGAGTGCTTTAACGTTCACATTTCCACAAAACAAATCTACCCTTAAAACATTCACTAAGTACAATAAACAAAACTTTTAACTCTATACTGTTATTAAACCTGTACTATTTTTATTACTTTTCAAATATTAATACTATAAATACATATATTGCTGAACTCTCATATTATTTGTCACAATTTAATTCCCTTGAGTTTCCCTAGGTAGTATATTATTTTAATTAAAATTAATTAAAAATTAGTTCACCCCAAATAAATGTTAGTTACATCATTTAAAAAAACCTTCTGACTAATCTTTGCTTCGGTTTCCACAAATTTTACAGACATAAAAAATAAAGATACAATTAAAACATAACTACAGATAGTCTCTAAATTTTAAAAATCAAATATGTAATTGTGTATACAAAAAGTAGAATTCACATTTGTTCTTTAACCATTTGTGAATGTATTCCAAATACATCTACTTCTATACCTCTGTTCAGACCTCTCTCTGGTACATTAAGTCAAGCATGCTCAGTAATAGGGAGTAAAGTGAGTTATTTGGTAAGTGGTACCACAATCCCACACTTCATACAGTTTTCTTCAACCATCTCCCCTTTGCTATTGTCAAACCCATACTCCCAGCATATCTGGATTTCAAGAATTTTAAAAACAGTGTCCCTAAATCATCTCTACAGGAGTTTTGTAAAGTTCCTTTTAAACCTCATGTACAGTAATTGAGTTAACTAGACTAGTGTCCTGATTTTTTTTTTAAGGCAGATGTTTGGGTTTGCTTTTGTTTGTTTGTTTGTTTATTTTTTTAGATACAAGGTCTTGCTCTGTTCCCCCAGGCTAGAGAGCGGTGGCATAACCATAGCTCACTGCAACTTTGAATTCCTGGGCTCAAGTGATCCTCCCACCTCAGCCTCCCAAGTAGCTGGGTCTAAACACGTGTGCCACTACACTTGGCTAATTTTTCATTTTTTTTGGAGAGATAGAGTCTTGCTATGTTATATTTTTATATGGGAGTAATGAGAAACTCAAAAACATTTATAATCTTGCATGAAATTGATTACAGTTAAACAAAAGTCATACAGCCTTAAGGTGGTCAAACCAAAGAAATAGTTCATATTCAGTACCTACTTCCTAATTTCCTGTCCTGACTATTCTTATAAACACTACCATACTTCACAACATATGATTGGGTAGAGAAAAAAATTCAATGGAATTGATAGAAACCTATTAGAACTAATAATAAAGTTTAAGAACATCACTGAATACAAGATTATAAAATAATAATTAATTTTATCCTAAACACAACAAACAATTAAAACATTTAATATCACAATAGCCACTATGTCAGAACTGGTTTGGGTGAAAGTAATAGAAACACAAATAACCGTGACAAACAAATAAAAGCTTATTTTTCTCACTTGGCAGGAAACCTGGAAAAAAAACAGTTACATATTTCAGCTGCTCTACGATCTCAGCAGGTATCTAAAGGCTTTTTTTGCTCACCTGACTGCCATGTTTTCTATACTCACAGTTTTGTCATTTCATATTGACAGAATAGTTGAAGTAGCTCTAAGAAATATGTTTTCACACCTCTATTACAAGCAGGAAGAAAGAGAAAAGAACAGCACAGTACCATACCTGTCTCTTTTACCAGGAGAAAAAAAATCTGAATAATCACCTCACAAGAACTTCTTAAACATCATTGGCCAGAACTAAGTCATATGGCCACCTCTAGCTGCAGAGGAGATTGAAAATTGCTACTAGATTAGCCAACACACAAAGTCTGTGACAGACACTTCTTAAAAACCCATAAAAAGATGTAAGGTACCTAGCAATAAATTTAATAAAAGATGTGCAAGAACTTAATGGAGAAAATAATAACAATTTATTGAAAGCATAAAAGAAGACAAATATATGGAGTGATCTATTTAGAAATAGAAAAAATCAATATTGTAAAGGCAACAATTATCCCTTAATTAACATATGAATCAATGAAATTCCAGTCAAAATCCCAACTTCTTATAGAAATTCAAAGTTTGTCATAAATTTACTAACTTTAGTTACATCTGATCACCTCTAGAGATGGATGGAGCAGAAAAGGGAGGATGGTGAGTTTTGGGCTTTATCTATAATATTTAATTTCCCTAAAAAAGGACAGGTAGCATAAGTGAGAAATATTTTGCATTGTGTTAAGCCAGGTGATTTGGGGGTGCTTTGTTAATTCAGCATCAGCTAGTCTTACTAATACAGAGTGAAAGACATAAAGATTAGGGGTAAGTATATTATAAATTAAAATTAAGATGTAAAAGTGCAAGCCAACTCTCATATGAATCAAATGAGTCCATCTATAAAATGGAAAACAAAGTAATATACTATACAGAAATATCTCCATTTTATGTTACTCAAATCTTCATTAAAATAGGTTTTCCACTATGCAATGATTAGCCCTCAGAAGCTATGGATTGGTAGAAAAAAGCAACATGCTATTCCTATCAAACTGACAATGACATTCTACACAGAACTAGAAAAAAATCTATCTTAAAATTCATATGGAACCAAAAAAGAGCCTGAATAGCCAAGACAATCCTGAGCAAAAGAACAAGGCTGGAGCCATCATGTTACCCAACTTCAAACTATACTACAGGGCTACGGTAACCAAAACAACATGGTACTGGTACAAATACAGTCAGTACAAATACAGGCACACAGGCCAACGGAACAAAACAGAGGGCCCAGAAATTAGGCCACATACCAACAACCATCTAATCTTCGACAAAGCTGACAAAAACAAGCAATAGGGAAAAGACTCCCAAGCCAATAAATGGTGCTGGGATAACTGGCTAGACATATGCAAAAATTGAAGCTGGATCTCTTTCTTATACCATATACAAAAATAAACTCAAGATAAAAACCCAAAACTATAAAAACCCTGGAAGACAACGTAGGAAATACTATCCTGGATATAGGAGTGGGCAAAGATTTCATGACAAAGACACCAAAAGCAAAAACTGACAAGTGGTATTTAATTAAACTAAAGAGCTAATGCACAGCAAAAGAAACTATCAACAGAGTAAACAGACAACCTACAGAATGGGAGAAAATTTTTGCAAACTGTGTATCAGACAAAGGTTTAATAGCCACCATCTATAAGCAACTTAAACAAATTTACAAGAGAAAAACAAACAGTCCCATTAAAAAGTGGGCAAAGGATGTGAACAGACAAACTCAAAAGAAGACATATATGTGGCAATAAGCATATGAAAAATGCTCAATATCACTGATAATTAGAGAAAGGCAAATCAAAACCACAATTAGATACTATTTCACATCAGTCAGAATGACTATTATTAAAAAGTCAAAAAATAACAAATGCTGGTGAGGTTGTGGAGAAAACGAAACACTGTTGGTGGGAGTGTAAATTAGTTCAACCATTATGAAAAGCAGTATGGTGATTCTTCAAAGAGCTAAACGCAGAAGTACCATTCAACCCAGAAATTCCATTACTGAGAATACACCCAGAGGAATATAAAGCATTCTACCATAAAGACACATGCACACATTATGTTCATTGCAGCACTATTCCCAATAACAAAGGCACTGAATCAACCTAAATGCCCATCAGTGACAGACTGGATAAAGAAAATGTGGGACATATACATGATGGAATACTATGCAGCCATTAAAAAGAATGAGATTGTGTCTTTTGTGGGAACATGGATGGATGTAAAAGTGCAAGCCAACTCTCATATGAAACTAACATGACTCCATCTATAAAATGGAAAACAAGGTAATAAGCATATTACCTTGTAATACACTATACAGAAATATCTCCATTTTATCAGCAACTCAAATCTAACTCTAACTAATAGGATGCTATCATCCTTAGCAAAATAATGCAGGAACAGAAAACCAAATGCCATATGTTCTCACTTCTAAATGTGAGCTAAATGATGAAAACTTACTAACACAAAGAAGGAAACAACAGACACTGGGGTCTACTTGTGAGGGGAGGGTGGGAAGAGGGAGAAGAGCAGAAAAGATAACTATTGGGTACTGGGCTTAATACCTGGGTGACGAAATAACCTGTACAACATATCCCCATGACATGAGTTAACCTATGCAACAAACCTTCACATGTCCTCCCAAACCTAAAATAAAAGTTAAAAAAAAAAAGAAAAAAGCAACATGCAATCACAATATAAGATTAGATTACATTCATGATTAATAAGCCAAGCACATAAGAAGATCTTGTAGAAAACAAGATGGTGGCAGAGAGCAGGATGGAATGCAGCGTAGCAGAGTTCAAAGTTTACCTTCCCTTGGAGTGGGGTTGAGAAACAGCAGAGCAGTAGCTGTCAGCAACAGTATGTGCACAAGGTAGGTCTTACTGATTCTGAGAAACTGGGTGCTTGCTATGCCATCACCATTTACCACTCCAAAATAATTTACACTATCTCTTTGCTCCCATTTGTTTCCCCAGAAGCAAATAATAGAATTTAGGGTTCTTGCACTAAACAGGATCCTCATCTAAAGGACTTCCTCATGTATGGGAGAAAACAGAGCTATTACCCAAGGATCCTTGATAAATATCCCTGCTTCCAGCTTTCCCACAAAGCCCACTTATCCTTACTCCACCCCCTGACTCAGTATCTCAAATGGGTAGTTTTAATGTGAATTCGGTGTGACTCTATACAAAAATGAATCTGTTTTTCTCAGATTATCTTTAAGGTCATCTTTAAGTTCTTAGCAACATAGTCAAGTAGCGAGGCTGGAAAGTGGTATAGGATAAGGAAAAGCCTGAGTATAAAAACGGACTATGAACAAAGAAAGCAAAGCAAACGTAGGGACTGATACAGACTAAAATCACATCACGAGTCACCTGTAAGAAAAAGAAAGAAGCAACACTAACAAAGACCTAGCAGTGGATGAGTCCAGGGAAGCAAGCAAAGAAATACATAAGGTAGTTATATGTGACTGCATTGCTTGACAAATCCTATAATATATTTAACCTAAGTAGTAATCAAATCATTGAACAGGTAAAGAAAAATGCATTCTATTCCTCCTCATCTAATACAATGATGAAAAACTAAGTATATATATTCCAGGTGAGAGGGCAGGGCATTGGCATAATCACTCTAGGAGTCAATTACATATTGTGCACCAAAACTTTTTAGACGCTCATATATTTCCACCTAGAAATCCTGTTTCTATTATCTTTATCATGAGGAAATAATAAGGTGCAAAATCATCACAGACAATTTATAAGAGGAAAAAACTGTATGTAGCCTAAACAGCTAACAAGATAACATACTAATAATGAAACTTCCATACAGCACAATTCTTGAAACCACCAAAAATATGTAAGTGAAGACTACTGGAGAAATAGAAGTTGTCCATGACATTTTATTAAATAAAAAGGTAGATTATAAATTAGTATATGTAGTATCATCTCAATTTTGTAAAACACACATATATACATTTACATTCATACCCAAACAAGTAGACACACACCTATAAAGACTGAATAGCATACACATTTGCAAAAGTCACCCACCTCTGGATGATCTTGGCAGTCTTATTTGGGCTTTTCTTTCAAGCAGGACGTATCAAGTTTCCCAAGGAATGTACTAGAAAAGTCTCATGTTGCTGTTTCTTGTTTTGCCGAGTGAAGCACCGCAGCTGAGGGGAAGGACTACAGTGCTCAAGTCACAGAAGGATACCAGCCTGTGGTGGGAGTGGGGCTATAGCTTGTAGAGAAAGAAAGAGGCGATAGGAGAGACTAGCAGAAGATAAGAAAGATGATTAGAGAATATTTTAAGAGGTTTTGTACTGTGCTATGCTCTTCTGTCATCTCATGACAATTTCAGTAAATGCTGCAGCACTCTATAATACTTTTAGATTTGGCTTTGAGGAAAATGTTCCTTATTGAATTTGTTGATTTGTTTAGATGAAACTTTTTGGAGATGCAACAAAGTGCTGAGCCTGACCTTAGGAGGAATATTTTGAATTCACATGGGAGAAGACCAAGCCAGGCCCACGTGGCAAGCCAAATCCCTGGGCAGCAATTCAAAGAGGAGAAAGAACATTCAGGGTATAAGCACAACTAACTAAGCAAAATACTTACATTACTATCCAAGCCATGGTAGATCAAGCAGTAAGAGCTCACACAAAAGGTGACAGAAAGCAGACACCCAAACAGGAAAGGCAGTTGGCATTGGTGATGGCCAAAACAGATGTCAGGAACTAAGTCACTGCAAAACTTAAGTTCAAGGTAATAACCAACTTAAGCATAAGGTAAGAACTTCCACACCATAGAACTACAGTGTTAATCAGGAACCCATTCCCTGGAGAGTACAGAATACACAACAGGAGCCAAATAGTTTCAGGTGAGATTTTAAAAAGAAAACTAAATCATTTAGACACTGGAGTGCCAAAAACAGAAGACATTTACTCAAACCTAAGCCAATGAGTTGTTTTTATAGTTATAATTAGGTTCCTCTGACTTACACAAGGATTGAACCTATAATGTAAATTAGAGCTAAGACTAAAACTGAAAGGGGGTAGGATAATGGCAGATTTAGAAAAATGTGAGTTTTGGAAGCCAAGCAAACTATTACACTTCTCACTTATCATGATATTTTAAAACCAAAAACTTTACTCAGAAGGTCAAACTCCATTTCAAAAATAAACTCTGAGTAAGAAAACAAATAAATTGCCAATTATTTCAAGATTCTGAAGTGCTCCTGCAATTTAATGCTAACCAGAACAGCATTTGCATCTATAAAAATAACAAGACTTTGCTTTGCCCCTCACCCCAAGGGATATTGACATCTGAAATATAGGGACTAGGGAAGTTAACTGAGCCTCATACAAAACTCCAGACATGGCTGCAGACATCACAAGAACTCTCCTACTGAAAAACAGAAAAAAGCAAGATTAGTTTAGATAACAGCAAGGTTGAAACAGAACACCTCACCAATAATCTTATTCCTGTTTTATCTAAAATGTACTCCAAGAAAAGTATGGAAAAAAGAAAAACGTCATTGTGTCTTGTTGACATTAATTCAAATTGCAATTATGCCCTGCATTCTGCATCTTCCAACTTGAGCCCTGATTTCTTGGGAAATCTAGAACTGAGAAAATGCATCTCAACCTACTAGAATGGCTTTTCAATACTATGATGGCAGCCTGTGCACTAAAATAGAATAAAGAAGCTCATAGGCCTTACATTTTCCCATAATTGAATAACGGTATGAGTCTTTGCATGTAATAGTGTAACAACAGCTGTATATTCTGTAATAGGATATTGGCTCTATAAGAAGATGCACTAACTGCAAGTATAAACTGTACAAGATTAATTAAACCCTCTGAATTTATACAGATTTTAATCTGATAACAAAAAACTGAGTGATAAAGAGAAACTAAGATAAAGTAGAGATCCAGCATAATGCTTATGAAATTGATTAACAATTGCAGGTTCAAAAAAGTCACCATGTTGCGGTGCAGGTGCATCTATGATGCAAGTCACAGAATGAAGCCATATATAAACTCTGTATTATCTAAAGAGAGAATTTTGTATCATGTGACAGTAGGAACCAGGTCTTATGTATCACTGTACACCCAGTCCTGACATCAAGCAAGTGCTCATAAATTTTATACTGAGGAAATAAATTAATGCAAGAATGAATAGATCAGGCTCTGAGCAGAAATGAATTAAGATGTGAACAGGAGCAATCTGAACAGTCAGCCTACCTGCAACTCACTTTCAGGGTACTCGTTCAGACACCAAAACCCACTCTAACAGAAAAACGCATCCCCCTACCCCAGTGACACACTCCTTGAGTACTGCAGTCTTGCTTCAGATTCTGGAAGAACAGTGCCACGTATGTGGCCTAAGCTGGGCATCAGTAGGAAAATGGGTGAAACTAGAGTTAATCCAAGATGACAATGATAGTAGCCACCACTTAGAAAATGCTTGTCATGCATAAGGTAGTGTCACAACCACTTTACAGTCTTTACTCATTTATTCTTCACAAAATACTTTGAGGTAAATATTATTATTCTTATGTTACAGATGAGGAGACTGAGACTCATAAAGTTGAAGCCACTTATCCAACACCATAAGTAGCTAATAAAAAATAAGACTGAAATTTGAACAAGGTCTTTCTAATCACAAAGAGTTCTTTCTATTACAACACTCTCTGGAATGATACAGAGTAGCTCCTACCTTCCAGCAGTTCCAAGAGACTCATTTCATTCAATCCCTTCAGGTTGATCCCAACCCTTAAAACCAATGAACTATAGTAGGGTCATGGCGGCCACCCAGGAATAGAATCCCTAGTGACACATCCAGACTTTGTCATCAAACACGTTTCATGTGTGCGAGATGATTTTTATAGCTAATTGGCATTTTCTGCAATCTGGAGAGAAACTCACCAGGAGAAAAAAAAATGTGTGCTGCAGGGGTCAGGGGAGTAGGTAGGTAGGAGAGGAAACTAAGAAAAATAAGAGGGCAAGGGTACAAAGGGAACAGGAGAAGCAGAGGCCAACACAGACACCAGATTATTTGAACGCTGTTACTCTGCTACATGAAACCTGAGACCCTAGGGTCTTTGAAAAGTATATGTGAAGAAATGAGAAACTTTTGCCAATAGACCCAGTAAAAATAAGCAGCTACAACAGTGTAGCCCATTGTTTGGAACCTTCTTTAGTCTACTTGCTAAATTTAAACATGACAGCCAGTTTTATAAATTTTTTGCACTGCTTTTTTATTTCTGTTTTTTAATGCAGGTTGAAATGGGAACTTTCTCTGTTCCTTTCCTCCACCTTCCAAATAAGTCCTAATAACAGATTTCCTCAGACCCTACATCACCCACGATGCTTACACATGCCCAGCTATGTTTCTAAAGGTCTTTGGCCCACTTTTTGTTTTCTGATTATCTCTTTATGACTTTATCTTGCCCTGTCATTACTTTCTTTACCTGAAGGAAGCCATATTTAAGCAGTTTGTCTAGAGGTACTTACATTTTCTGCAGTTAAATTAGACTGCTATGAACTCCAAAACTAAGGCTTCAGCATGACATTAGTTTGGTATAGTTTTAATTTTGACTTTCAAATCACTTTACTCAACTGTTTGTCTACCCATCTTGGACCAAGTGGTTGGTCCTGTCAGCCTTGCCCTGGCTGGCATACTGGATTTCCTTACCACCTCTCCCCTGCCATAACCACTCTGTGACGTCATGCAGCATTAATGTTACTATTCATTAAGTGCCAAGCACTGGGCAAGGTGCCATTCCACAATAATGGACAAACTCCATAATCTCTTTTCTTCCCTCATGTACCCAGACTAAAGAGCATTCTCTAAGAATTAAGAAAGTGTGTGAATGGTTTCCACCACAGATGCACACTGTACAGTGTAAGTTGGGCTCTTAAGTTTGTTTGGAAGTTAATTCTTTCATTCATACCTATCAATATTTGCTCAGCGTCTACCATGTGCCAAGCATAATTCTAGGCACTAGAAATGTGATGAATAAATGAATGAAGCAAATCCCTGCCATGATGAAGCTTACAATTTATGAAGAAGACAAAAATATATAACATGTCAAGTAATAAGCATTATGAAGGAAAGTAAAGCTGGGATTCATCTATATTTGCTACATGAAACATTCCCTTTGGGGGTTCTTCCCATCCTGTTCTCTTCCGTCATCCCTGTAATCCTACATGCAGTTCCTTACATCTCTGTAGATTACGTTTCCTTCAGTTTTACAGATAGAGACAGAAGGGGCAAGTCATCATTTTTCTCTTGACTCCTCTACATCTCAAAACATCTCTGTATCTTCATTCATTGTAGCAAGAAGAGTGCTGTCAGTTGCAAGCAAAAGTAAACCCAACCCAAGCTGGCTGATATAATAATGGAAATTTATTGGCTTATATCATTGAAAATTCTAGAGGCAGTCAGGCTTTAGGCACATGGCAAAAGTTCCAGTTCTTTTTATTTTCTCTATTCTGCCCTTTTCTCTATGTAAGTGCTGTCCTCAAGCTAGCTTCCCTTGACTGAAAGCTAGCTGCCAGCAACATGCTCACATCCTGGGAGTGAGAGTGTGTCCCTTTTATAGCATCAAAGAAAATCCTGAACAGCACTCTAGCTGAACCCCACTGAGACAATCACCAAGAAATGCCATGGGTTGACTGGATTGAGTCTGAACCTATCAATGGAGCAAGGTAGACGGGAACCAAACCCCAACCAAAGGTGGGGTCAATTCCACCAACCTGCATGGCTGCAACATGGTAGCATAAATAATAAGGAGATCACCATGATGTCCCCTTTACTTATTTTTTTCTCCATATCATAATCCTGGAGACGCAGAAGCCCTCCTCCTTGCTAAGACAATTCTTCTCCCCCACATTTGCTCCTACCTGTATTCTGGGAACTTGCTTTCCTCTCTTTTGGATGTTCTTGCCTTCCGACTACTTTTCCCTCTGTCTACAAAGACACTTATGGTTTACCCTTATTCTGTGAAATCTTGCCACAAAACTGGTCTTTCTCAAGTCATTCTTTCTCTATTGTCGATTACCAAATATTGTGAAAAAGAAATCTGGACTCTAGTTTCACTTTCTAATAACCAGTATAGGTCCAGATTTTGTGGAACTGCATGGGGTGGCATGGTTAAAAGAATACAAAACTATGAAAACAGAATTAAGTTGTAAATGAATATTTAATTTAGAAAGGAAATCACAGTAATTTATAAATTTAAAAAAACTGACAATATCAAACATTCCAAAAGAATACAGTATTTTTATAACTGCCTGACCCACCTCTGTAATATTATCTTACCAATTTTTTGACTGCAGAACATTTGGCCATATCTTATGACGATGATTTTTATAATCTTATTTTCCATAAAGAGAATATTTATAAAGCTAAATCTGTCATCCTATAGCATTCTTGGTCAATATTTGTTTACCATTGATAGGTGGGAAAATTTCTTTCCATTTTATAATTCTTAATATGAAAGTCATGTAAATTTTAAGGTCATCAAATTTGAGAAAGACTCTATCAAGTTTCTTTCATATATGAGCAATTAAATATCAGGGAAATTCAAATTTTCTTCTACAAGAAATAATTTCAAATCATCTTTAAACTGACTACACATTTTAATCTGTTCATTATTGATGCCTGTTGTGATACCATGAGTTCTACATCCTCTTCTTTGTTCTATGTCCTCTTCTTTGGTGACAGTATATTGTGTCAAGTCAGCAATACTTTTAAATCTTACTGGAATATGTTTGTATGATGCATTATCTCTTCATTAGTTAGACTGTCAACTAACCCAAGGGAGTGTATTTATTACTCGCATTCAAAATTTATCTCTTCACATTGATAAACTATTGTATTTGTTATGATCTGAACACTTTTTTGTTAGAATTCACTTCTCAATCTTAAAATAATTTCTCTTAGTTTCAATGCCCACCTTTATCACTTTTGTTTCATAGTCTAGTAATTTTTGTTTTCATACTCTCTTCTTTAAGAAGTAAATTTAAACATGACAAAAGAGGGTCCACTTTACAAATGTCCTAACCAAGAGCCTATAAATTTTCACCTATTTTATTGAAACATTCTTTTTCCAAAATACAGTTAAAATTTGAAATTTATGAACTTTTTCAATGACTTTTACATCTAATTTGCCCTTTGGTTTCTTTTGAAAGTCTCTGAACGTGTTTTTAAATTCCATTATACCCAGCTTGAAAGGCTTGGAACAGCATCTTGTTATACCTAGAAATCTAAATCAGCTCAAGTTGAAGCTACGTAATCTATGGGACACACCAGAAAACATGGAGCTATTGCAAGATATCTGAATAGCAAATTTAAAAAAAACAATTCAGGAGCTATGGGCCAGCTTTTTCTTCAATAGGATTAAGAAAATGTGTTGCACACAACACACAGCCCATATATGCATGATTTTTTTTTTTTAATACATTAATACATACTGGTTTATTATACTTTAGGGTTTTAGGGTACATGTGCACAATGTGCAAGTTTGTTACATATGTATCCATGTGCCATGTTGATTTCCTGCACCCATTAACTCGTCATTTAGCATTAGGTGTATCTCCTAATGCTGTCCCTCCCCCCTCCCCCCACCCCACAACAGTCCCCGGAGCGTGATGTTCCCCTTCCTATGTCCATGAGTTCTCATTGTTCAATTCCCACCTATGAGTGAGAACATGCGGTATTTGGTTTTTTGTCCTTGCGATAGTTTACTGAGAATGATGGTTTCCAGTTTCATCCATGTCCCTACAAAGGACACGAACTCATCATTTTTTATGGCTGCATAGTATTCCATGGTGTATATGTGCCACATTTTCTTAATCCAGTCTATCGTTGTTGGACATTTGGGTTGGTTCCAACTCTTTGCTATTGTGAATAGTGCCGCAATAAACATACATGTGCATGTGTCTTTATAGCAGCATGATTTATAGTCCTTTGGGTATATACCCAGTAATGGGATGGCTGGGTCAAATGGTATTTCTAGTTCTAGATCCCTGAAGAATCGCCACACTGACTTCCACAATGGTTGAACTAGTTTACAGTCCCACCAACAGTGTAAAAGTGTTCCTATTTCTCCACATCCTCTCCAGCAGCTGTTGTTTCCTGATTTTTTAATGATGGCCATTCTAACTGGTGTGAGATGGTATCTCACTGTGGTTTTGATTTGCATTTCTCTGATGGCCAGTGATGAGGAGCATTTCTTCATGTGTTTTTTGGCTCCATAAATGTCTTCTTTTGAGAAGTGTCTGTTCATGTCCTCTGCCCAATTTTGATGGGGTTGTTTGTTTTTTTCTTGTAAATTTGTTTGAGTTCATTGTAGATTCTGGATATTAGCCCTTTGTCAGATGAGTAGGTTGCAAAAATTTTCTCCCATTGTGTAGGTTGCCTGTTCACTCTGATGATAGTTTCTTTTGCTGTGCAGAAGCTCTTTAGTTTAATGAGATCCCATTTGTCGATTTTGGCTTTTGTTGCCATTGCTTTTGGTGTTTTAGACATGAAGTCCTTGCCCACGCCTATGTCCTGAATGGTATTGCCTAGGTTTTCTTGTAGGATTTTAATGGTTTTAGGTCTACCATATAAGTCTTTAATCCATCTTGAATTAATTTTTGTATAAGGTGTAAGGAAGGGATCCAGTTGCAGCTTTCTACATATGGCTAGCCAGTTTTCCCAGCACCATTTATTAAATAGGGAATCCTTTCCCCATTGCTTGTTTTTGTCAGGTTTGTCAAAGATCAGATAGTTGTAGCTATGCGGCATCATTTCTGAGGGCTCTGTTCTGTTCCACTGATCTATGTCTCTGTTGTGGTACCAGTACCATGCTGTTTTGGTTACTGTAGCCTTGTAGTATAGTTTAAAGTCAGGTAGCGTGATGCCTCCAGCTTTGTTCTTTTGGCTTAGGATTTACTTGGCGATGCAGGCTCTTTTTTGGTTCCATATGAACTTTAAAGTAGTTTTTTCCAATTCTGTGAAGAAAGTCATTGGTAGCTTGATGGGGATGGCATTGAATCTATAAATTACCTTGGGCAGTATGGCCATTTTCACGATATTGATTCTTCCAACCCATGAGCATGGAATGTTCTTCCATTTGTTTGTATCCTCTTTTATTTCATTGAGCAGTGGTTTGTAGTTCTCCTTGAAGAGGTCCTTCACATCCCTTGTAAGTTGGATTCCTAGGTATTTTATTCTCTTTGAAGCAATTGTGAATGGGAGTTCACTCATGATTTGGCTCTCTGTTTGTCTGTTATTGGTGTACAAGAATGCTTGTGATTTTTGTACATTAATTTTGTATCCTGAGACTTTGCTGAAGTTGCTAATCAGCTTAAGGAGATTTTGGGCTGAGACAATGGGGTTTTCTAGATATACAATCATGTCATCTGCAAACAGGGACAATTTGACTTCCTCTTTTCCTAATTGAATACCCTTTATTTCCTTCTCCTGCCTGATTGCTCTGGCCAGAACTTCCAGCACTATGTTGAATAGGAGCGGTGAGAGAGGGCATCCCTGTCTTGTGCCAGTTTTCAGAGGGAATGCTTCCAGTTTTTGCCCATTCAGTATGATATTGGCTGTGGGTTTGTTGTAGATAGCTCTTATTATTTTGAGATATGTCCCATCGATACCTAATTTATTGAGAGTTTTTACCATGAAGGGTTGTTGAATTTTGTCAAAGGCCTTTTCTGCATCTATTGAGATAATCATGTGGTTTTTGTCTTTGGTTCTGTTTATATGCTGGATTACATTTATTGATTTGCGTATGTTGAACCAGCCTTGCATCCCAGGGATGAAGCCCACTTGATCATGGTGGATAAGCTTCTTGATGTGCTGCTGGATTCGGTTTGCCAGTATTTTATTGAGGATTTTTGCATCAATGTTCATCAAGGATATTGGTCTGAAATTCTCTTTTTTGGTTATGTCTCTGCCAGGTTTTGGTATCAGGACGATGCTGGCTTCGTAAAATGTGTTAGGGAGGATTCCCTCTTTTTCTATCCATTGGAATAGTTTCAGAAGGAATGGTACCAGTTCCTCCTTGTACCTCTGGTAGAATTCAGCTGTGAATCCATCAGGTCCTGGACTCTTTTTGGTTGGTAAGCTATTGATTATTGCCACAATTTCAGAACCTGTTATTGGTCTATTCAGAGATTCAACTTCTTCCTGGTTTAGTCTTGGGAGGGTGTATTTGTCGAGGAATTTATCCATTTCTTCTAGATTTTCTAGTTTATTTGCATAGAGGTGTTTGTAGTACTCTCTGATGGTAGATTGTATTTCTGTGGGATCGGTGGTGATATCCCCTTTTTCGTTTTTTATTGCATCTATTTGATTCTTCTCTCTTTTCTTCTTTATTAGTCTTGCTAGCAGTCCATCAATTTTGTTGACCTTTTCAAAAAACCAGCTCCTGGATTCATTAATTTTTTGAAGGGTTTTTTGTGTCTCTATTTCCTTCAGTTCGGCTCTGATTTTAGTTATTTCTAGCCTTCTGCTAGCTTTTGAATGTGTTTGCTCTTGCTTTTCTAGTTCTTTTAATTGTGATGTTCGGGTGTCAATTTTGGATCTTTCCTGCTTTCTCTTGTGGGCATTTAGTGCTATAAATTTCCCTCTACACACTGCTTTGAACGTGTCCCAGAGATTCTGGTATGTTGTGTCTTTGTTCTCGTTGGTTTCAAAGAACATCTTTATTTCCGCCTTCATTTCATTATGTACCCAATAGTCATTCAGGAGCAGGTTGTTCAGTTTCCATGTAGTTGAGCGGTTTTGACTGAGTTTCTTAATCCTGAGTTCTAGTTTGATTGCACTGTGGTCTGAGAGACAGTTTGTTATAATCTCTGTTCCTTTACATTTGCTGAGAAGAGCTTTACTTCCAACTATGTGGTCAATTTTGGAATAGGTGTGGTGTGGTGCTGAAAAAAATGTATATTCTGTTGATTTGGGGTGGAGAGTTCTGTAGATGTCTATTAGGTCCACTTTATGTAGAGCTGAGTTCAATTCCTGGATATCCTTGTTAACTTTCTGTCTCGTTGATCTGTCTAATGCTGACAGTGGGGTGTTAAAATCTCCCATTATTATTGTGTGGGAGTTTAAGTCCCTTTGTAGGTCACTGAGGACTTGCTTTATGAATCTGGGTGCTCCTGTGTTGGGTGCATATATATTTAGGATAGTTAGCTCTTCTTGTTGAATTGATCCCTTTACCATTATGTAATGGCCTTCTTTGTCTCTTTTGATCTTTGTTGGTTTAAAGTCTATTTTATCAGAGACTAGGATTGCAACCCCTGCCTTTTTTTGTTTTCCAGTTGCTTGATAGATCTTCCTCCATCCCTTTATTTTGAGTCTATGTGTGTCTCTGCACGTGAGATGGGTTTCCTGAATACAGCACACTGATGGGTCCTGACTCCTTATCCAGTTTGCCAGTCTGTGTCTTTTGATTGGAGCATTTAGCCCATTTACATTTAACGTGAATATTGTTATGTGTGAATCTGATCCTGTCATTATGATGTTAGTTGGTTATTTAGCTCGTTAGTTGCTATAGTTTCTTCCTAGCCTCGATGGTCTTTACAATTTGGCATGTTTTTGCAGGGGCTGGTACCGGTTGTTCCTTTCCATGTTTAGTGCTTCCTTCAGGAGCTCTTTTAGGGCGGGCCTGGTGGTGACAAAATCACTCAGTGTTTGCTTGTCTGTAAAGTATTTTATTTCTCCTTCACTTATGAAGCTTAGTTTGGCAGGATAGGAAATTCTGGGTTGAAAATTCTTTTCTTTAAGGATGTTGAATATCGGCCCCCACTCTCTTCTGGCTTGTAGAATTTCTGCCGAGAGATCAGCTGTTAGTCTGATGGGCTTCCCTTTGTGGGTAACCCGACCTTTCTCTCTGGCTGCCCTTAACATTTTTTCCTTCATTTCAACTTTGGTGAATCTGACAATTATGTGTCTTGGAGTTGCCCTTCTCGAGGAGTATCTTTGTGGCGTTCTCTGTATTTCCTGAATCTGAATGCTGGCCTGCCTTGCTAGATTGGGGAAGTTCTCCTGGGTAATATCTTGCAGAGTGTTTTCCAACTTGGTTCCATTCTCCCCATCATTTTCAGGTACACCAATCAGACGTAGGTTTGGTCTTTTCACATAGTCCGAAATTTCTTGGAGGCTTTGTTCATTTCTTTTTATTCTTTTTTCTCTAAACTTCCCTTCTCTCTTCATTTCATTCATTTCATCTTCTATCAGCAATACCCTTTCTTCCAGTTGATCGCATCTGCTACTGAGGCTTCTGCATTCTTCGCGTAGTTCTCGAAACTTGGCTTTCAGCTCCATCATCTCCTTTAAGCCCTTCTCTCCATTGGTTATTCTAGTTATCCATTCTTCTAATTTTTTTTTCAAAGTTTTTAACTTCTTTGCTATTGTTTTGAATTTCCTCTCGTAGCTCAGAGTAGTTTGATCGTCTGAAGCCTTCTTCTCTCAACTCATCAAAGTCATCCTCCATCCAGCTTTGTTCCGTTGCTGGTGAGGAACTGTGTTCCTTTGGAGGAGGAGAGGTGCTCTGTTTTTTAGAGTTTCCAGTTTTTTTGGTCTGTTTTTTCCCCATCTTTGTGGTTTTGTCTACTTTTTGTCTTCGATGATGGTGATGTACAGATGGGTTTTTGGTGTGGATGTCCTTTCTGTTTGTTAATTTTCCTTCTACCAGACAAGACCCTCAGCTGCAGGTCTGTTGGAGTTTACTAGAGGTCCACTCCAGACCCTGTTTGGCTGGGTGTCAGCACCGGTGGCTGCAGAACAGCGGATTTTCGTGAGGCCACAAATTCAGCTGTCTGATAGTTCCTCTGTAGGTTTTGTCTCAGAGGAGTACCCGGTTGAATGAGGTGTCAGTCTGTCCCTACTGGGGGGTGCCTCCCAGTTAGGCTGCTCAGGGGTGAGGGACCCACTTTAGGAGGCAGTCTGTCCGTTCTCAGATCTCCAGCTGCGTGCTGGGAGAACCACTACTCTCTTCAAAGCTGTCAGTCAGACACGGACATTTAAGGCTGTGGAGGTTCTCGCTGAGTTTTTGGTTGTCTGTGCCCTGCCCCCAGAGGTGGAGCCTACAGAGGCAGGCAGGCCTCCTTGAGCTGTGGTGGGCTCCACCCAGTTCGAGCTTCCTGGCTGCTTTGTTTACCTAAGCAAGCCTGGGCAATGGCGGGCGCCCCTCCCCCAGCCTCGTTGCCGCCTTGCAGCATGATCTCAGACTGCTGTGCTAGCAATCAGCAAGACTCCGTGGGCATAGGACCCTCCGAGCCAGGTGCAGGACACAATCTCCTAGTGTGCCGTTTTCCAGTCCCATTGGAAAAGCGCAGTATTAGGACGGGACTGACCCGATATTCCAGGTGCCGTCTGTTTCCCCTTTCTTTGACTAGGAAAGGGAACTCCCTGACCCCTTGTGCTTCCCGAGTGAGGCAATGCCTCGCCCTGCTTCGGCTCGCGCACAGTGCGCTTCACCGACTGTCCTGAACCCACTGTTAGGCACTCCCTAGTGAGATGAAACCGGTACCTCAGGCAGAAATGCAGAAATCACCCGTCTTCTGTGTCGCTGGGGCTGGGAGCTGGAGACCGGAGCTGTTCCTATTCGGCCATTTTGGCTCCACCCCTACAGCATGATGTTTTTAAAGTGTGCTTCTGCGCTTCTGCTTTCGTCCTCGCTGTTCATTACAGCTATATTGTCATTGGATGGGTGTCATGACTGGTTACGACAGTCCAGAACTTGCTCCATTCTGTCGGATAAAGTAACAGGTAGTTTTCAATTGGAGAAAAAAGTTATCCAGTTTGGCTTCTAGAAATTTGTGTTATAATTTGGTATAGAAACTATGTTAATAGTATGGTATTTGACGTCTGCTTTATCTATTTTGCTTCCTTTATTTTATATACATTTTCTCTCATTTATCAATTAATTCTTCAAAAATGTTTTGGATACATGTCACTTTTTTTCTTTTGAAATTTTTCCAAGTGGTCAAGGGAAAAAAGTCACATTGAATAATTAGTTTGATGATATCTACAACCTTTCCTTGATTTAAAGAATGCCACTTTTCATCATATCTGCTGAAGGAGAAACCTCTTTCCATTTAATTTTTAATAATCATAACTACTCATTTTAGTTCTTCAAAATAATGAGTGTTTGTTCTTGTCTACATCTTCAGACATTGTTCTAGTGCATTTTTACCTAGTTTTTGAAAAATTCAAGTAAATATAACCTTCTTGTATTCTTATGAGTAGAATTTCATGACTTTTCAGATTTCTCAATGTAGTTATCCAATTTGAAACCCAAGCGACCTAAGTGATATCTATCTTTTTGAAAATAGCTTACAAACAAAACACATGCATCCTTAGTTTTGGAATAAGTGAGTTAAGATCTATTCAAAATTTGACTTTATTTTTCTTTTCAAAATGTCCAGTTGAGCAACTTGTCTTTTGTCCCTTGTATGTTTTGCTTGATTCACTGAAAATTCTTTAGGGATCACAATTTTGAAAAAGCAAGCTGTCTTTTATTAAATAGTATTGCATGAAATTATTGCTTAATATACCAAGAAAAAGTGAAAAATTGCAAGACTTATTAAAATGAATTCATCAATATGACGTTGATTCTGATCTTTGGGTATGCTCTGTTGACCATACAAATTGCGTTCTTCACTATTCTTTTCTTCTTCCCAATGCTGTGTTATTTCCTCTTTCAAAGTATCCTGATTCTCAAAATCTTTAGTTTATCTTCTGATAAATTTTTATTATCTATATTTTTTGACTCATTACTTCCTTATTGTTATGATTCAACCATCACTGTATTTAGTTTTGATATTTTGAAGCTTCTGAGTTTCTTTCTTTCAGTGTGCTTTTTTGACTTCTACTAGGATATTTCTTTCTTATCATACTTGAATTTTGGAATAGCCATTTTTCTGAAACAATTCTACAAAATAACTCTGAAATTAAGGGATATATAAAAGGAATTCAAATAAATGCTTACATTGCTGCTACATTGAATTGTGCTACATAATTGTGTAACCAAATTATTTTTCCACTATCTACTTTAATTAATGTGTATCATACACTTTTGTCAGGTACATGCTAAATCTTTTAATACATCTCTTCAGTGGCAATTGCCAAGGAACAGTTGTAGTAATCATAACTCAAGAAAAGCAAAGTAATCAAGGGTTTAAATGACTTTAGGATGAGGATTTAGATCACCCATCAAGAAAACAAGCCAGATCAACTACAGTCTGGGACAAATATAAGGGAAATCTAAACCGAATAGTAGAGGAGAAAAATGACAACTATTAACTGTGTCCTTGAGACAAGCTTCACTAGCAAAAACTATAGTTTGTTTCTTTAATCATCTTTTTTTATTTTGTACTTTTTTGAGAAAGTCTTACTATATGTTGCCCAGGCTGGTCTCAAACTGTTTCTTTAATCAACTTTTTTTATTTTTTATTTTTTTGAGAAAGTCTTACTATATGTTGCCCAGACTGGTCTCAAACTCCTGGAATCAAGCCATCCTCGCTTTGCTTTATCCCAGGAGTTAAAATTTTAAGTTTTCACTCAACCTTTTGAGTAGCTGGGATTACAGGTGTATGCCACCAAACCCAGCTCACTAATCATCTTGACTCAGGATTTTTAGAGGATGGCAGCTGGCTTTGCTTTGAAGAAGACTGAAATTTTACCTCTCCTTACAATAACGGTAAATAAAGGTATCTTTTGCTCTCAAAATGGAGGCCCTATATTATCATGTAGGAACTAAATATCATGGGAGAGCACATGTACACCTGTATCAGAAGGATTTATGTACAACCTCTGATAAATCCAGTTTCCAGGAACTTGCTACTTGCTCAGTTAGGTTTCTTATATATTCAATAAGTTCCCTTACCAAAAATGAACAGAATTAATTTTTTAATTCCTTTTTAAATTTCTTTTTCTTTTTTTTAGAGACAGAGTCTCACTCTGTTGCCCAGCATGTGTATTCTGTTTAAGAGACATTTCTTTGGAAGGAATAAAGAAAAAAATAGCTTTATTGAGCCTTAAATTTCAACTTATATTTTAGATACAGCAAGTACATGAGCAGGTTTGTTACATGAGAATATTGTGTGATGCTGAGAGGTATGAATCCCACCACCCAGGCATGAGCCTCATACCCAATAGGTAGTTTTTTTTTTTTTTGGAGAAAAAGTCTCACTCTGGTTGCCCAGGCTGGAGTGCAGTGGCACGATTTCAGCTCACTGCAACCTTTACTTCCCAGGTTCAAGCGATTCTTATGCCTCAGCCTCCCGAGTAGCTAGGATTATAGGCGCCTGCCACCATGCTCGGCTAATTTTTGTATTTTTAGTAGAGACAGGGTTTCACCATGATGGCCAGGCTGGTCTCAAACTCCTGACCTCAGGTGATCCACCCAGCTCGGCCTCCCAAAGTGCTGGGATTACAGGCATGAGCCAATGCGCCCAGCCCCAATAGGTAGTTTTCAACCCACACCTCTCTCTGTTTCTCGCCACTGTAGTAGTTCACAGTGACTATTATTCCCATATTTAAAGTTACTATTTTTAATAGACACTTACCACGTATCTTTCACATGATATAACAATATTCAAGGAATTAGAACATAATAAAATGACTTAATTTTCATACCCCTCTCATAACAATTCAATCATTGTTCATTATTATGAAGCCATTTGAAGATGTTGTATTGGCTCCAGTCATCACTGTGATCATCAACTATCAAGGTGTTGGCAAAGTATAGGAGTGACAACTAATAGTGACTTATAGCAACTGAATGCTGGATGTCAGAAGTTTTTATGAGTAAGTTTTTCCCTTTTTATTTCAAGAGAACAGAGCAAGAAACCCTATGACATATATTCCTTCAAAATGAAGCTGATGCCTTCCCTAGGAACAAAGAATATTCTCAAACAATATGTCCCACCGGGGTCCAATGCAGTAGGGAAAAAGGCACCAGTACTAGCAAAATATAGCAGATTTGTTCCCATGCGGTTACTTGCTACTAGGCAAGTACAAAATCGGTATCACTTTTCCAGTTCCCTATCATTACTAAAAGAACATTTATCTTTTGTATCTTTGTGAGGTTTTGCTACAACCTTCCTGTGTGGCTACTTTCCAGTTCTCTTAATACTTTCAATTCACATAATTGAATTATATATTCTCCTGTAAAATTTTACCTGGAATTCAGGAGGTATATGGTAATTACTTTCGATGATTCATTCCTCACCATTTTTTCATTATTTTACTTAACCTGTTCTTCAAAACTAAATGTTAAAATTACTTTTTAGTGGCCGGGTGCGGTGGCTCATGCCTGTAATCCCAGCACTTTGGGAGGCCGAGGCAGGCGGATCACGAGGTCAGGAGATCGAGACCATCCTGGCTAACATGGTGAAACTCCGTCTCTACTAAAAATACAAAAAATTAGCCGGGCGAGGTGGCGGGTGCCTGTAGTCCCAGCTATGTGGGAGGCTGAGGCAGGAGAATGGTGTGAACCCTGGGGGTGGAGCCTGCAGTGAGCTCGATCTCAGCTCACTGCAGCCTCCCCCTCCTGGGTTCAAGCAATTCTCCTGCTTCGGCCTCCCTAGTAGCTGGGATTACAGGTGCATGCCACCACGCTCAGCTAAGTTTTGTATTTTGAGTAGAGGCTGGGTTTCACCATTTTGGCCAGGCTGGTCTTGCACTCCTGACCTCGTGACCCACCCGCCTTGGCCTCCCAAGGTGCTGGGATTACAGGCGTGAGCCACTGTGCCCAGCTGCTTCCATCTTAATACAAACATTCATAGGAGAGGATTTCTTGACTCTTACTTAAAACTTAGACTAAAAGTGTCACTGTTACCTTTCTTATATTTTTTTTCTTCAAGTAAAACACATCTCCATTTAAAAGTAAGAGCTTTCTTCCTACTAAAGGTATTAGGAATATCCAGAAGTAAGTGAGAGGAATAAAGTGATTATGTGTTGCTTATCTCGATCTTCAATGCAGGCATGGAGGGCCTGTCTAACACAATCACTTTGGCTCCCTCGATTTGGTGTCTTGGGCAGAGTGTCTGAAAGTCTGACAATGTTTGGTTTCCATCCAAACCATAGGAGAAGCACCCTAAAATGGATGTGCTTTTCTTCTTACCTTAGATCTACAGGCCTTCTCTGGTTCCTATGCTTTTTAATGTCCTTCAGTTCTGGGTCCACAGTTGGCCAATAAATTTCACTTTTTACTATTTGCCAGAGACTGTTCTTATTGCAACTAAAGAAACTAAACTTATAAAAGAAGGAAATTTGGATGCAGAATAGTCCTTACTAGTTGCCTAAAATCACTCTAATATAGGAGTTAAGAAAAAATTAGGCAGATAGTGAGGGTAAGGAAGTCCTCAGTAAGGTTTTCCTTTTAATGAAAAGCAGCTCCAAAACCATTTTCTTTTTTAACAAAGAGCAGCCTGTAAAATTGAGCTGCAAACATAGACAAGCAAGCTAGAAGCCTGCACAGATCAATGCTGGCACCTGTGCCAATAGGAAAAGTCATGTGCAAAATGGTGGCTCCATAATCCCTTCTCTTTGCCAAACCACGTGTACTGCAAGGAAAAGACAACATGGCACTAGCCAGGCAAAGACCCCATTGCATAATAAGATTAGGTTGGGGCAACCAGCTTCCTCCAGTGCTATGTAAACATCACAACTCATCCAACCAATCTGTGGGCCCTCTGTAAATCAGACGCCGTCTCTTCAAGCCTGTCTATAAAATCCAATGCACTCCACCATGGGCCAGAAGTCCCATTCTGGCGCCTCCCCACTCACTCAAAAGAGAAAGCTGTTCTTTCTCTTTCTTTTGCCTATTAAACCTCTGTTCCTAAATCCACTTCTTGTGTCTGTGTCCTTGATTCCCTTGGTGTGAGATGATGAACCCTGGGTATTTACCCCAGACAACAATACCACTTCAACTCCATGTTGGCAAGTGCCTGTGCCATCTTTGCAGCAGGCTGCCTCAACTTCAGATTTGGGAGAAAGAACAAGCATGAATCATGTATTTCATTTCCAGTTAAAAATTATCTCCCTTGCTCATAGCCTGAATTCTCCTTGGTGTTAATTTTTTTCTAGCCTATGACCCTACCAAGATTGGACACTGAACTACATGAAGTTAATTAGAATTTTTTCATTTTAATTGGATTGAGAATTAGTTCATTAGAAAAATCACTGACTCTTCATGGTTATATCCCAAATGTCCAACAGTAATATTAATAAAATATTTTAAGAGGAACAGTGACCAGAAGTCAAACAGGAATCACAACTATCATGTGAAAAAGCTGAAGAAATTTGTTTGTTTATGTGTTTGATTGTTTTAAGCAAAAGAAAATTTAAGAATCCATAATGGGTTATCTTCAAACATGTAAAATGTTATCAGCTAAAAGGGTCAAACTTAGAGTAAAAGGTAAATATTATAAGATGCCATATTTAGTTCAGTGTGAGAAATGTTTTTCAACTACAATTTTCTTAAAAGAGAATGAGCCACAGAGCAAGGCAAAAAGTTTTCTATCCCTGGAAACATTTAAGAAGAGCCATAAGAGACATTTGTAAGGAAAGCTAGAGAATTCAGCTATTTCTATGTGCTTCAAACTAAAATTTCAGTTGTTCTGTTTCACATTCACAAAATAATGCTATCTAATAGCTATTAAAACTAAAATATATTTCATGCAGGATAATCATGTATAAAAAGCAACAAAGAAACTCCTCCTGAAAATTACCCCCAAATGTTGTATACTTTAGCTTTTGATTTCCTTTCTAGAACTGTACTTCTTGGATTCATGCCTTGCATGTTAAATATAATTTATTTTTCACGTATGATTTACAAAATAAATTGCCATTTTTGGACAGGAAAAAAAAAAGTCATCTAGGACAAACCATAGCAGATGCACTTACTTATACTTTGAGTTGGCAAATCCAAATGGCCTCATCTCAAAGAAACAGGAACAGTTTATTGGCTGAAGTTTTCTTATTAATCTGAAACAAATTTTTCTACCATCATGTACATTATGGAAGATTTTGGTTCTTCATTTACAGTATTTAGGAAGGGTGGTAAGTGATGATTTATGCAGTGGTTGATAAAGTAATAATATGATTTTCTGCGTTTCATGGGCAGTAAAAGAACAGTTTAAAAAATTGTTTTATAACAGCAGTTTAATTTGTTATGGTGTTGTAGTATTTTTCTAACCATGCCTCCAAAGGCCCTGGATGTGATCTATGCATACCATCAATGCTAACTCTATAAGCACGTAACTACAGCAAAGGAGACGGATTGGCAGCAGCAAACAGCCAGAATTAATGGTATTCTTCAGTCCTAATTATTCTCTCTCCTTGCCTCTTTACACCAATTTTGACTTTTTTTAACACTTACCCATTTATTATAAAGGATTTGACAAAGGATACAGATGAAGAGATACAGACAGTGAGGTATGTGGGGAGGTACATGGAGTTTACATGCCCTCCCTGGGCACACCACCCTCCAGGAACCTCCACGTGCTCAGCTATCTGGAATCCCTCTAACCCAGTCCTCTTGGGTTCTTACGGAAGCATTCCTTCCTCCAGAGTGAGAGGTGGGACCCTCTCACCAGGTCTTAAGCCCCACTGATTAGAGTCTTGCCTTGGGGCAGGTGAAAGGAAAGCAAGAGAGAGATGCTGTTTCCTCAGGCCTGGCCCTGAGGCCTAACACACCTGATACAATAACAGAAGACTGTAACAAAGACTATGGGAGTTATGAGTCAGGAACTGTGGATGAAAACCAATACATATCAGAACACCATAGGACAGCCCCTTCTTTCCAACCATGGATCCCTTACAGCATAAGAATATGCATAATTATTAACAATTAGTCCAGTCCATCATATTGTATGAATGTCTCCCAAGGTGAGACTACTCAGGCTTGCAGGCTTTCTTTCAGTCTTACCAGGTTCCAAAAGCTGGCATGATCTCAGCAAATATACAGCTTCACCCTTTCAGGCATCAAGAATAATTGAGCTTTTGCTCCAAGACTCTTTTGAGTTGTTAATGTAATATTGAAGTTCCCTCAGTTCATAACCCACTTATTCATTTCTTTACTCTCAGCTACTGTTTCTTCTTCTTACCATTAATACCCAAACTTTTTTACCTTTGGAAGGGATATTAGAATCACCACTGTGCGGGTCTATATTGCAGGCAGCAATACCAGTCCAGCAAGTGGCTCCTTCTCAGTCCATCCCATTCAGATAGGGAAAGGTTACATAGTGAGCTATTTTTACCATCAGATGACATAGCTGTATTCACTGTTAGCCCCAATTCTGCTAGATGGGGTAAAGACACAACCCATCCCCATCAGGCCCTTAGGAATTCCAACATAAGGTTTAAAACAGTTACAGTTTATTGCTTAGAAATTTTTCCTGCTGCCAGCACTAAAAATTGCAGCCCTGGTCCTAGGACTACTGTATCAGGTAGAGGAGAAAGAGGGGAAAAATGGGGAGAAGAAAGAAAAAAATGTATAGATTTTATACCAGTGCACTGCTCCCTTGGTAAGAATTCCATAGCCATACCAGCAACCTCCCCACTCCCTCCTCCCCAGATCAACCAGAAAATCAGAAAAATCTATTGGGACACTAGCCCCACTGATGTTGAGGGTGAGCACACACTTGTGAAGGTGTAAGCCAGACCTTCATGCTTTCATCGCCCCCTCGTTTAGGTGACCAGTGTTTCAATTTCCTGTTCTGTTTCTCTATCAAACTACTACTCTAAGGAGGACCTCTCTCTGCCCCTTGTTGGACATTATGGGCTGTACAGTGTGTTCCCTGCTCTGAGGAAAGGATGGTCATCCATCTAAGTTCATGCAATATCTTCTGTTCTCGTTTTTTTTGTTTGTTTGTTTTTTATGGCGTTTGGCATTTTCATCTTCCACCAAGTAAGCAAAGCCCACTCCAGAATCAGTGCCTATTCCTGTCAAGACTCAAGTTGTTCTCCCCCAGGGCTACCAGCATCAGTCTCACTTGCCAGCTGTGTTCAGGGCCTTCCCAGCAGGAAGCTGCCTCATAGCCATGGGTAGTCTCTGTCTCTCTTACTGACAAACAGAACAGTCTTTACTGGCATTTTGTGCCTGAGAGGGTACAAAAGGAACATGCCTGTTCTGCCGCAGTACCCCCACGCCCTCCCATTTCATGGACCCAGGTGGACACCTCAAGGAAGCACATCGGCATATCTGCTTGCAATTTTCACATTTTTATAACTAAAAATACTCTCAAAATTGACTCACCATTAAGAAAATACCCTTGATATAATACCTACACGTATCAAATACATCTCTTATTATGCACGGATTGTCAAACTTTACAAAGGAATAAATTGAACTAAACCCATTACAAATACGCCAGAAAAATTTGTGTCCATGTTGCCTCCATGAAGTGTCATATCCACAAATGATTTAGGGAATTTAACTCATTAACTTAAATAATTAGAAATTAATTGAAATGGGGCGATGAAGGTAACCAAAGAATGCCGTCATCCTAACTTACATCAAGGCAATTCAGAATCAATTTTCAGTGTTCCAGCAGTATGATTCCAACCAGTAATTTAACTATTATTTATAAAATTAAACATAGAAACCAACATACAGATGTCAATCATTTGCCTTTATGTGGACTGCTTACTTAAGTTACCTGCTCTCTTGAAAATATGCAAAATATATGTTTAGTAAGAAATCCTTCACTAACTTATCCTTAAGTTTTTAAAACTATATCTATTGTTATAACGTCTATATGCCTTTAAAACATTATTTTCACATAACTTGATGAAGAACCAGATGACAAAGTTAGTAATTTAGCCTACCGAGTTATTCACTATCTTTCAAGATTAACAAATTCTGAATACACAGAAGAAAACAGGAAGAAAAAAGGAATTCTCTATTGCATTGTAAATAAATGACATAGACTTATTCTCTTCCTCCAGATCTAAAACTCACAGCCCAAATTTTCTTGACAGAGAAAGAACGTAAGAAAGAAATTGAGCAGACCTTGCTAAGTCTATTAGAAATCCAAGCAGACACCCTGCAACCTGTCCTAAACCGAAAATAAACAGGGCGCATTCTCTGTCAGACTGCCTCTGGCATGCCATGTTCAGCGTTCTTTTTCTTTTTCTTTTCCTTTTTTTTTTTTTTTTTTGAGACAGAGTCTCACTCTGTCTCCCAGGCTGGAGTGCAGTGATGCGATCTCGGCTCACTGCAAACTCCGCCTCCCGGGTTCACACCAGTCTCCTGCCTCAGCCTCCCGAGTAGCTGGGATTACAGGCGCCCGCCACCACACCCGGCTAATTTTTTTTTTGTATTAGTAGAGACGGGATTTCACTGTTAGCCAAGATGGTCTCAATCTCCTGACCTTGTGATCTGCCTACCTCAGCCTCCCAAAGTGCTGGGATTACAGGCATGAACCACTGCACCCGGCCCCCAGTGTTCAATTCTTAAATGTTGTTCTGCATTTAAGGACATCAACAAATAGGAATATATTCACAGGTAAGTGGTCAAGTGGAAAGTCATGTGAAGCTATGTCAAGAAGAACAGTTGAAGGAAGTAAGACTTTAGTTTGGAGTAAGAAGAATCAGCAGAACAGGGAGGAGTCATGATAAGTGTTTTCAATGCTGGAGGCTTTTCATGGGTAAGAAGGTTTAGAGTTTTTAGTATGTTAAGAAGCTACAGGAATACAAAATTATCCCAATAAGAGAAAAACATTTTAAAATTCAAAGATGTTTAAAAATTACACTGTCTACCACTGAGACTATTAAACAACTTTCACTGGAACTATTTGTGTAAGCTAGATAATTACTTGCCAGAGATGTTACAGCAGGAATTCAAGCAACAGTTGATGGATACCTGAGCTGTATGAGTTTCACAGTACTTTTTAAACATTAAGATTCTGAATTCTAAAATAGAAATGCTATAATCTCAGTGGTTTCACCATCTTCCTATAAAGGGATCCTCATTATTCCTTTAGAGAATCTGTTATAAGTACAGTAGAAAATAGGACTTAGAGTCAGAAGTCACAGAAAATTGAAAGATAAAAGGGTGAAGGTGTTTTATAGAGATCAGCACACACAAAGAGAGCGAAACCAAAAAATCACTTCCAAGTCTAAACTGGAATTAACAAAAGCTTTGAATGAAAGCGTAAAGAATGAACATACCAAATCTCAAATGTAAATGTTGTGTTTAAACTGTGTGGTTGGCTAACTCAATGATGCGTTAAAGTAGACATAACTAGACAGATAACAAAAGACAGTGTTACGAAAGCAGACCAAGAGTTTTTCTGAATTTCCTATCAAATGAGCCCTGGAAATTTTCTTTATTGTTTGAATTCTTTTTACAATGAAAATAAATATTATAATAAATACAATAAGACTATTTTCATTGAAGAAACACATGGCAGTTTTAAAACATTCCTCCAAATTTCTTGATACTCCTCCCCTTCAAAGGTGTGTTTGATGTCCCCTTGCCTGAAATGTGGACTCTGTGGCTGACTGACCAGTAGAATACATCAGAAGTAATGGGGTGCCAGTTTCCACACCCAGGCTTTAACAAAATTGGCAGCTTCCACTTCCTGACTGTTCGGACACTTTCTCGGAACCCAGCCACCAATTCTATAAGGAATTTGAAGTGTTCTACAAAGAGGCCCATATGGAAAGGAACTAAGGTGCTCAGCCTTTGGCCCCAGCTGAGCTCCTTGCCAACAACCAAAGTCAGCATGGAGCCATGGAGTGAGTCATCTTGGAATTGCCCCTCCAGTCCCTTGTCAAGCCACCCAACCAACACGCTGGAGAAAACATGAGCCTTTCCCACTGCAGGATTAAGGGCTAAACAAATAATAGTTGTTTTTTAAGCAACTAAGTTTTGGGATAGGTTATTATGCAACAACAGATAACCAGAATCAAAACTAAAACTGGCACTGGCCCACATGCATCTCACTTAGAAATTTTCTTTCCTTAATCATCTACTGCTCTCTGCTACTTAGACCACTGATATTGCAAGTCTTTTATCTTTGTCTATTGGACCTCTTTTCCTGGATTTTACTGATACAGAGTATACTATAAGGCATATTTTCAAAAGATATAAATGAATTTGTTATAACTTTGATTTGAAAATTTTATAGCACTCTGAGATCATTATAGATATTGAAGAATTAATCACAAAATGAATATAGGAATCATCATATCTAGGAGCTAGGGGAGTTATGGGGCAGAGAATTTATCTACTCACACAAAGTCATCCAGAGTTTTCCTTGCTCTATACCAGAAGAATATTTGAACCACAAAAGATTTTAGATACAGATAGACAGATAGATACATAGATAGATAGATAGATAGATAGATAGATAGATAGATAGATAGGATGGATAGATGATAGATAGATAGATAGATAGATAGATAGATAGATAGATAGATAGATAGATAGATAGTTAGATCGATCATCTGGTCCATTCCATGATATTTAAAAATATATATCAAACAATAAATGAGCCACAGAGATGGGTCTCAAATTTAGGTATCACGACTCTCCTCTAAGTGTGTTTTCACAACACACAAATGCTTTTAAAAAAAGAACAAACAAAATAAAAATTAATATAAAGGTAAAATCTATAAAAGTTTATTTAGATCTACAATAACAGTCCCCAAGAATTTATATATTTCCTATGGTTAATTGCTCTTGGCTAGGCACTATGAATGATTATATAGTCTCTGCTCCACAGAAGTTCATATTGTAAAGTACACATACCTTAAACAATTACAGAACTATGATGGGGAAGAGTGAGCCAAAGAAAGAGAAGGGTCAGAAGATTGTCAGATGTCTCAAGAAAGACTTCAAGTGCATGTAGACTACATTAAGGAGATTGTGTCATTAAAGCTACAGGACTGGGTGCAGCCAAGATGGCTGAATAGGAACAGCTCCGGTCTACAGCTCCCAGCGTGAGTGACGCAGAAGACGGGTGATTTCTGCATTTCCATCTGAGGTACCGGGTTCATCTCACCAGGGAGTGCCAAACAGTGGGTGCAGGACAGTCGGTGCAGCGCACCGTGCACCAGCCGAAGCAAGGCAAGGCATTGCCACACTCGGGAAGTGCAAGGGGTCAGGGAGTTCCCTTTCCTAGTCAAAGAAAGGGGTGACAGATGGCACCTGGAATATCGGGTCACTCCCACCTTAAGACTGTGCTTTTCCAACGGGCTTGGAAAATGGCACACCAGGAGATTGTGTCCTGCACCTGGCTCGGAGGGTCCTATGCCCACGGAGTCTTGCTGATTGCTAGCACAGCAGTCTGAGATCAAACTGCAAGGCAGCAACGAGGCTGGGGGAGGGGCGCCCACCATTGCCCAGGCTTGCTTAGGTAAAAAAAGCAGCCAGGAAGCTTGAATTGGGTGCAGCACACCACAGCTCAAGGAGGCCTGCCTGCCTCTGTAGGCCCCACCTCTGCGGGCAGGGCACAGACAAACAAAAAGTCAGCAGGAACCTCTGCAGACTTAAATGTCCCTGTCTGACAGCTTTGAAGAGACTAGTGGTTCTCCCAGCACGCAGCTGGAGATCTGAGAACGGGCAGACTGCCTCCTAAGGTGGGTCCCTGACCCCTGGAAGCCTAACTGGGAGGCACCCCCAAGTAGGGACAGACTGACACCTCACTCGGCCAGGTACCGCTCTGAGACAAAACTTCCAGAGGAACTATCAGACAGCTGAATTTGTGGTCTCACGAAAATCCACTGTTCTGCAGCCACCGCTGCTGACGCCCAGCCAAACAGGGTCTGGAGTGGACCTCTAGCAAACTCCAACAGACCTGCAGCTGAGGGTCCTGTCTGGTAGAAGGAAAACTAACAAACAGAAAGGACACCCACACCAAAAACCTATCTGTACATGACCATCATCAAAGACCAAAAGGAGAAAAAACTACAAAGATAGGGAGGAAACAGAGCAGAAAAACTGGAAACTCTAAAAAGCAGAGTACCCCTCCTCCTCCAAAGGAACGCAGTTCCTCACCAGCAACGGAACAAAGCTGGACGGAGAATGACTTTGACAAGTTGAGAGAAGAAGGCTTCAGACGATCAAACTACTCTGAGCTACTGGAGGAAATTCAAACCAATGGCAAAGAAGTTAAAAACTTTGAAAAAAAATTAGACGAATGTATAGCTAAAATAACCAATGCAGAGAAGTGCTTAAAGGAGCTGATGGAGCTAAAAGCCAAGTTTCGAGAACTATGTGATGAATGCAGAAGCCTCGGTAGCCAATGCAATCAACTGGAAGAAAGGATATCAGTGATGGAAGATGAATTGAATGAAATGAAGTGAGACGGGAAGTTTAGAGAAAAAAGAATAAAAAGAAACAAACAAAGCCTCCAAGAAATATGGGACTGTGTGAAAAGACCAAACCTACATCTGATTGGTGTACCTGAAAGTGATAGGGAGAATAGAACCAAGTTGGAAAACACTCTGCAAGATATTATCCAGGAGAACTTCCCTGATCTAGCAAGGCAGGCCAACATTCAGATTCAGGAAATACAGAGAACGCCACAAAGATACTCCTCGAGAAAAGCAATGCCAAGACACATAATTGTCAGATTCACCAAAGTTGAAATGAAGGAAAAAATGTTAAGGGTGGCCAGAGAGAAAGGTCAGGTTACTCACAAAGGGAAGCCCATCAGACTAATAGCTCATCTCTCAACAGAAACTCTACAAGCCAGAAGAGAGTGGGGGCCAATATTCAACATTCTTAAAGAAAAGAATTTTCAACCCAGAATTTCATATCCAGCCAAACTAAGCTTCATAAGTGAAGGAGAAATAAAATACTTTACAGACAAGCAAATGCTGAGAGATTTTGTCACCACCAGGCCTGCCCTAAAAGAGCTCCTGAAGGAAGCACTAAACATGGAAAGGAACAACCGGTGCCAGCCACTGCAAAAACATGCCAAACTGTAAAGACCATCGAGGCTAGGAAGAAACGGCATCAACTAACGAGCAAAATAACCAGCTCACATCATAATGACAGGATGAAATTCACACATAACAACATTAACTTTAAATGTAAATGGGCTAAATGCTCCAATTAAAAGACACAGACTGGCAAATTGGATAAGGAGTCTAGACCCATCAGTGTGCTGTATTCAGGAAACCCGTCTCACGTACAGAGACACACATGGACTCAAAATAAAAGGAAGGAGGAAGATCCACCAAGCAAATGGAAAACAAAAAAAGGCAGGGGTTGCAATCGTAGTCTCTGATAAAATAGACTTTAAACCAACAAAGATCAAAAGAGACAAAGAAGGCCATTACATAATGGTAAAGGGATCAATTCAACAAGAAGAGCTAACTATCCTAAATATATATGCACCCAATACAGGAGAACCCAGATTCATATAGCAAGTCCTTAGAGACCTACAAAGAGACTTAGACTCCCACACAATAATAATGGGAGATTTTAACACCCCACTGTCAACATTAGACAGATCAACGAGACAGAAAGTTAACAAGGATATCCAGGAATTGAACTCAGCTCTGCATCAAGCGACCTAATAGACATTTACAGAACTCTCCACCCCAAATCAATAGAATATACATTTTTTTCAGCACCACACCACACCTATTCCAAAATTCACCACATAGTTGGAAGTAAAGCTCTCCTCAGCAAATGTAAAAGAACAGAAATTATAACAAACTGTCTCTCACACCACAGTGCAATCAAACTAGAACTCAGGATTAAGAAACTCCCTCAAAACCGCACAACTACATGGAAACTGAACAACCTGCTCCTGAATGACTACTGGGTACATAACAAAATGAAGGCAGAAATAAAGATGTTCTTTGAAACCAATGAGAACAAAGACACAACATATCAGAATCTCTGGGACACATTCAAAGCAATATGTAGAAGGAAATTTATTGCACAAAACACCCACAAGAGAAAGCAGGAAAGATCCAAAATTGACACCCTACATCACAATTAAAAGAACTAGAAAAGCAAGAGCAAACACATTCAAAAGCTAGCAGAAGGCTAGAAATAACTAAAATCAGAGCAGAACTGAAGGAAATAGAGACACAAAAAACTCTTCAAAAAATTAATGAATCCAGGAGCTGGTTTTTTGAAAAGATCAACAAAATTGATAGACTGCTAGCAAGACTAATAAAGAAGAAAAGAGAGAAGAATCAAATAGACACAATAAAAAATGATAAAGGGGATATCACCACCAATCCCACAGAAATACAATCTACCATCAGAGAATACTACAAACACCTCTACGCAAATAAACTAGAAAATCTAGAAGAAATGAATAAATTCCTCGACTAATACACCCTCCCAAGACTAAACCAGGAAGAAGTTCAATCTCTGAATAGACCAATAACAGGCTCTGATATTGTGGCAATAATCAATAGCTTACCAGCCAAAAAGAGTCCACTACCTGATGGATTCACAGCCAAATTCTACCAGAGGTACAAGGAGGAAATGGTACCATTCCTTCTGAAACTATTCCAATCAATACAAAAAGAGAGAATCCTCCCTAACACATTTTATGAGGCCAGAATCATCCTGATACCAAAACCTGGCAGAGACACAACCAAAAAAGAGAATTTCAGACCAATATCATTGATGAACACTGATGCAAAAATCCTCAAGGAAATACTGGCAAACCGAATCCAGCAGCACATCAAAAAGCTTATCCACCATGATCAAGTGGGCTTCATCCCTGGGATGCAAGGCTGGTTCAACATATGCAAATCAATAAATGTAATCCAGCATATAAACAGAACCAAAGACAAAAACCACATGATTATCTCAATAGATGCAGAAAAGGCCTTTGTCAAAATTCAACAACTTTCATGCTAAAAACTCTCAATAAATTAGGTATCGATGAGACGTATCTCAAAATAATAAGAGCTATCTATGACAAACCCACAGCCAATATCACACTGCATGGGCAAAAACTGGAAGCATTCCCTTTGAAAACTGGCACAAGACAGGGATGCCCTCTTTCACCACTCCTATTCAACATAGTGTTGGAAGTTCTGGCCAGGGCAATCAGGCAGGAGAAAGAAATAAAGGGTATTCAATTAGGAAAAGAGGAAGTCAAATTGTCCCTGTTTGCAGATGATATGATTGTATATCTAGGAAACCCCACTGTCTCAGCCCAAAATCTCCTTAAGCTGATAAGCAACTTCAGCAAAGTCTCAGGATACAAAATCAATGTACAAAAATCACAAGCATTCTTATACACCAATAACAGACAAACAGAGAGCCAAATCATGAGTGAATTCCCATTCACAATTGCTTCAAAGAGAATAAAATACCTAGGAATCCAACTTACAAGGGATGAGAACTACAAACCACTGCTCAATGAAATAAAAGAGGATACAAACAAATGGAAGAACATTCCATGCTCATGGGTTGGAAGAATCAATATCGTGAAAATGGCCATACTGCCCAAGGTAATTTTTACATTCAATGCCATCTCCATCAAGCTACCAATGACTTTCTTCACAGAATTGGAAAAAACTACTTTCAAGTTCATATGGAACCAAAAAAGAGCCCGCATCACCAAGCCAAAAGAACAAAGCTGGAGGCATCATGCTACCTGACTTCAAACTATACTACAAGACTACAGTAACCAAAACAGCATGGTGCTGGTACCAAAACAGAGATACAGATCAATGGAACAGAACAGAGCCCTCAGAAATAACGCTGCATATCTACAACTATCTGATCTTTGACAAACCTGACAAAAACAAGAAATGGGGAAAGGATTCCCTATTTAATAAATGGTGCTGGGAAAACTGGCTAGCCATATGTAGAAAGCTGAAACTGGATCCCTTCCTTACACCTTATACAAAAATTAATTCAAGACGGATTAAAGACTTTCATGTTAGACCTAAAACCATAAAAACCCTAGAAGAAAACCTAGGCAATACCATTCAGGACATAGGCATGGGCAAGGACTTCATGTCTAAAACACCAAAAGCAATGGCAATAAAAGCCAAAATTGACAAATGGGATCTAATTAAACTAAAGAGCTTCTGCACAGCAAAAGAAACTACCATCAGAGTCAACAGGCAACCTACAAAATGGGAGAATATTTTCGCAACCTACTCATCTGACAAAGGGCTAATATCCAGAATCTACAATGAACTCAAACAAATTTACAAGCAAAAAACAAACAGCTCCATCAAAAAGTTGGCAAAGGACATGAACAGACACTTCTTAAAAGGAGACATTTATGCAGCCAAAAAACACATGAAAAAATGCTCATCATCACTGGCCATCAGAGAAATGCAAATCAAAACCACAATGAGATACCATCTCACACCAGTTAGAATGGCCATCATTAAAAAGTCAGGAAACAACAGGTGCTGGACAGGATGTGGAGAAATAGGAACACTTTTACACTGTTGGTGGGACTGTAAACTAGTCCACCCATTGTGGAAGTCATTGTGGTGATTTCTCAGGGATCTAGAACTAGAAATACCATTTGACCCAGCCATCCCATTACTGGGTATATACCCAAAGGACTATAAATCATGCTGCTATAAAGACACGTGCACACGTATGTTTATTGCGGCACTATTCACAATAGCAAAGACTTGGAACCAACCCAAATGTCCAACAATGATAGACTAGATTAAGAAAATGTGGCACATATACCCCATGGAATACTATGCAGCCATAAAAGATGATGAGTTCATGTTCTTTGTAGGGACATGGGTGAAACTGGAAACCATCATTCTCAGTAAACTATCGCAAGGACAAAAAACCAAACACCGCATGTTCTCACTCATAGGTGGGAATTGAACAATGAGAACACTCGGACACAGGAAGGGGAACATCACACTCCGGGGACTGTTGTGGGGTGGGGGGAGGGGGAAGGGACAGCATTAGGAGATATACCTAATGCTAAATGACCAGTTAATGGGTGCAGCACACCAACATGGCGCATGGATACATATGTAACAAACCTGCACATTGTGCACATGTACCCTAAAACTTAAAGTATAATAATAATAATTTTAAAAAAAGCTATGGGACTGCAGTGGGAAGCAGACAGAATCCACAATGGATATACATTTGCTAGAGCATTAAATAGAATATTCTAGAATGCCTTATTGAAGTATTCAAATTTGCTCCAACAAACAGAGAGTTTCTGTAGTGATTTAAAATTTTGCAGCCTCTTCTACCACAATTTATTTCATGAAAATATCACCCTTTAACAAATCTAAGCTTTATGAGCGTGCTGTTCCCTCTGCATGGAATAATCTTTCTACATTTTTTGCCCTCTTAAACTCCTACTCATCCTTTAAGGTTCAGCTCAAAGGACTGAAAAGCTCCTCAATAAAGGCTTGCTTAACCCTAGGTTCTATATATTTTTCTAGAAACTCTTTTCCCCAATACTTTTATAGCATTCACCAGGTTATATGGTATAATTCATTTACTTACTCTCCCTTCTTACTCTCTGAAGTATGAATTCTTTAAGGTAATGCTCCCTTTCTTCCTTTCTTACTCTTACCACAATGTCTGACACATGTCAGATGCATAGTAAATTCCTGTAGAATGAATGAATCAATAAATTAAAATAAAATGTATGATTAATACATGTGAGATTATATTATACGTGTGAAATTTCTATTATACTCAGAATTGACAGCAAAATGTATGCAACATGTGAGAGGAAATTAATCCAATAAAACTACCCTCAAGCCACTCAAAATGCTAAATAATTACAATCAAAATGCTAAATAATTATATCCTTCTTCAATGAAACTTTATTACTCCTTATGATCTTGGCATTTGCCAAAAATGTCATAAAATATGCAATAAAATTATCATAGTATTATTTCTCCCATAGGCACAAAATCCTCTCAACCCAAACAATAGAAAAGGTATTGATATGCTTTGGCTGTGTCCCCACTTAAATCTCATCTTGAATTGTGTTTCCCATAATCCCCATGTGTGGTAGGAGGGACCTGGTGGAAGGTAATTTAATCATGGAGGTTGTTACCCCCATCCTGCTGTTCTTGTGATAGTTAGTGAGTTCCCCTGAGATCTGATGATTTTATAAAGGGCTTTTCCCTCTTTGCTCAACACTTCTCCTTCCTGCCATCATCTGAAGAAGGATGTGTTTGCTTCTCCTTCTGCCATGATTGTTAAGTTTCCTGAGGCCTCCCCAGCCATTCAGAACTATAAGTCAATTAAACCTCTTTCCTTTATAAATTACCCAGTCTTGGGTAGTTCTTTATAGCAGCATGAGAGCAGACTAATACAGGTATGCAAATTAGCATTTTAGAATAATATCTAGGTATATTTAGTGAAAGTTGAATACTTTTCATTATGTCTTTCTGTAAAGAGGTAAATTACAGTTATTAGTGTCAGCATCATGCCACATCTTTACAATCTACTTCATTCTAATGCCAAATGTAAGGAAGACAGCTCAAGAATCCATGGACCCACAAGCCACATTCAGCTTCAAACATGTCAGACCACAGGGGATTCATTCAGAAATCATAAGCAATGCTGAGTCAAGAAATGAAAGTAAAGAACTACTTTATATTGCATTTAACCAGAACAAAGGGAAAAGTCTTGAAGCTACCCACATAAAATATCTGAGACAGAATTTCAACCTATGATGGACTTCTGAAGACTTTTGTAAATTTGTATATAGATCTACAAGGATTGTCTTTGGTGAGTGTGTGTCTTCTGTTAAACTCTATAGATGTCATTACAATAAAAAAAGAAAGGAAAAAGTCCAAACCCCACATTGTTAAGGGACAGAAAATTCTCCCAGAACAGTGCTTTTTCTGTTAAAAAATCTATCTATTATAAATAAGCATTCCCTTGAATTTGTATTTTGCAGTAAGTTTCCATAAAATATGTGAGATAAGAATAATAGTTCTTTCATAAGCTAGATAGCAGGAAAATCTGATAGTGTATTAGTTCATCCCCACATTGCTATAAGGAACTACCCAAGACTAGGTAATTTATGAAGAAAAGAGGTTTAATTGACTCACAGTTCTATGGGCTGCACAGGAAGCATGGCTGAGAGGCCTCAGGAAACTTACAATCATAGTGGAAGACAAAGTGGAAGCAGACACATCTTCACATGGTGGAGCAGGCGAGAAAGAGTGAAGGGGGAAGTACCACACACTTTTAAACAGCCAAACTCACTATCAGAATAACAAAGGGGAAGTCAACCACATGATCCAATCACCTCCCATCAGGCCTTTCCTCCAGCATTGAGGATTACAATTCAATATGAGATTTGAGTGGGTACACAGAGCCAAGCCATATCAAATAGTCCATTCATCTATTTACTCAATAGTTAAATACATCAATATACATTAGGCAACAAATATTGATTCAAACCTAATTTGTGCTTTATCCCTTATGAACGATAAATTATTATTCAATAGAGTAACATGATCTTATGATCTTGGCATTTGCCAAAAATTTCAAAATTTGAGTAAGTACTCAGGGAAAATGCACCAAAAGAGCAACTAACCACCCAGAAATGGGAAAGCTCTAATGGAAATAATATTTCATCTTGAAGAATTTGAAGCCACTCAGATAGCAGGAATAATATGCGCCAAAAACCTGAAGTGCAAAAGAGAGGAATCTATTCAACAAATAATAGTAACTCAATATGGCTAAAGGCTAGGAATGAGGGAGAGGAGTGGCAGAAAAATCCTAGAAAGATAAGAAGCAGGGTTAAGGGTTGAGCTTAGGGGTTTGCACACCACAGAGAAATTTAAATTTTATCCTCTGGGCAACAAAAACCCATGAAAATTTGGGGAATTTGGAGGGAGGGATAACATTATAAGATGTATATTACAGAAAAATACTCTGAAATTAGCATGAACAGTGGCTTGGAAGGAGTAAGGTTAGAAACAGGAAGGTCAGATAGGCCACTGTAGACAAAAATGATAAAAATATAACTAAGGCATAAGAAAAACACTAGGAACCAGACATTAGAGAGAATCCCAAGGTAGAATCAACAGAATTTGGAGATGTGGGGGTGAGGCAGAGAAGACTCCACAATAACTCTGGGAATTTCAACTTAAGGACTATATTAATGATGGTGACATTAATGGGGAATTCGAGAAATGGAGCTGGTTTAAGGGAGAAGAGATAACAGTGGGTTCAGTTTTACTTATGTTGGCTTTGATGTCAACTCTGGGCATCCAAAAAATAAGGGTCTGGAACTCAGAAAAAATGTATTGACTGTAATTACAGTCCAGATTTGGGAGCCAGCACAGAAATCAGTAAGTGAATGAAATTGTGTGCAGGGTGAGAAAGAAGCCATGGAAAATTGAGAAAGGCAGGCTAGAAAACCATGAGAAAAAAATGAGCAGTGTACTCGGGGGCAAGGAACAATAAAGTTTCAAAAAGGAATTGTCTGCTGCAGGGTAATCTGGAAGTCTGAATGGAGAATTTATAGGGTAGGTTGATGAGAAATATACTTATGGGAGAAGTTGAGAGGCCTCCAGAGGGATAGGAATACCACATCATTAAAAGAGACCAGAGTCACAGAGTTTGATTTAAGAATAATGAATTGGTAATTTTTAACAGTTGTGCCAAGACAATTCAGTGAGCAAAGAGCAGTCTTTTCAACAAATCTTACATGGGCAACTGGATATATACATGCAAAATAATTAAGTTGAATCCCTCCCTTCCACCATACACAAAAATTAACTCAAAACATGTCATAGACCTAAATGTAAGAGCTAAACTAATAGTCTTTATGACTCCATGTTAGTCAGAGCCTTCTGTTATAACATCAAAAGCACAAGCAACAAAAGACAAAGTAGATCTGTTGGACTTCATTAAAAATTTAAAATTTTTTGTGCTTAAAGGATTCTATCAAGAAAGTGGAAAGGCAACACACAGATGAGAGAAAATATTTGCAAATCTTATATCTGATAGGAGATTTATATATAGATTATATAAAGAACTCTTACAAGTCAATAATAAAAAGATATATTCCATCTGAGAATTAAGCAGATTCTGAATACACATTTCTCCAAAGGAGGTATAGAAATGACCAATAAACACATGAAAAGATGCTCAACATCACTAGCCATCAGGGAAATGCACATCAAAACCACAATGAGATACCACTTCACACCCACTCAGATGGCTATGATAAAAATGACAGACAATAACAAGCGTTGATGAGGTGAGGATGCGTAGAAAGTGAAATCCTTCTACATTGCTAGTGGAAATGTAAAATCATGCAGCCACTTTGTAAAACAATCTGGCAGTTCTTCATAATGTTATACCTAGAGTTGACCCAGTAATTCTACTCCTAGGTAAATACCCAAAGAAATTTAAAAACTGTTATCACTTATAAGTGGCAGCTAAATGATGAGAACACATGGACACATCGGGGAAAACACACACTGGGTCCTGTGGGAGGGTAGAGGGTAAGAGCAAGAGGATCAGGAAGAATAGCTAATGGATGCTGGGCTTAATACCTGGGTGATAAGATGATCTGGGCAGCGAACCACCATGGCACATGTTTACCTATGGACCACATCTACACATCTTGCACATGTATCCTTGAACTTAAAATAAAAGCTGAATTTTTTAAATGCATACACACAAAAACTTGTACACAAGTGTTTATAGCAACATTTTTCATAATAACCAAAAAGTAAAAACAACTAAAACGTTCATCAAATTATGAATGGGTAAGTGAAACACGGCATATACACACAACGGAATGTTACTCAACAATAAAAAGGAATGACATACTGATACCTGCTGCAATACAGATGAAACTTGAAAACATTATTCTAAGTGAAAAAAAACCAATCACAAAGAACACATACTGTATGATTCCATTTATATGAAATGCCCAAAACAGGAAAATCCACAGAGACAAAAAAATAGATTAGTGGTTGCCTAAGGCTAGGAGTTGAGGAAAAATGGAACGTGATAGCTGATGAGTACAGGCTTTCATTTGGGGATGCTGAAATGTTCTCAACTTTATTGTGGTGATGAATGAATAACTCTGTGAATACACAAAAAGTCACTGAATGGTATGTTTTAAATGGGTGAAATGTACGGTATCTGAATTATATCTCAATAAACTGTTATTTTAAAAAACAAATAATGATTTAGGATCTTTCCCAGATTCAGCTCCAAGGATTCCTTCCCAGTTTCATAATTTTTATAAATATTTGAAAGCTTAAATAATTAAGAAACACTGATGTTAGTAACTTACATGGGGAACAAAAGCAAGCTGCTAACAACAACAGTTACCAGCATCAACAGTTACCCCAGTGCCACTGATGTCCAACACTAGGGAACATCAGCAGACTGAAGGACAGGCCTCTTTGGTAAGCAGCAAGAGTGGTTATATCTTCCTCCAGTACCTATGACATAAATTCCTGTTTCTGCAATGTAGCAGGAAAGGAGGAAAATAGCAGAAACCACAGGTAGCCAAGAATTGGTCAATGGAGCACACTGGAAGCACTTCTCCCAGAATGATTGTGATGGAATTATAGATGTTGTTGGATTCCTTAAGAGTAGATGGAACTACTAATTTGAGACTGTCACTATAACATTATTTTAACTGTCACATCACTCTTAAGCCAAACTGCACTGGATCCACACAGCATACAGAGAGGGCAAGTAGGATGAGAATGAGAAGAGACACTTTAGATTCAGAAATTTCACCATTGCCCCCTCCTGCACCTAGGAAGAAATGGATGTTTAATGTATTTTGCTCATGACTGCAGTATGCATGTATTTTTTCCTTCTCTGTGTTTTCTAAATGTGCACTAAAAGGATTCATTAAATCATCTTGTTCAGATGGCTCAGGTATTTCTGTTGCTTACCTTGTGCTGTTGGGTTCTACAGTATTTCTATAATAATGCTACAAGAATAGGGTTGCACTGTAATCTATCATATAGAGCTATAAGAGTGAAAAATTTTGATCCATTTTTTAAAAAAATGGATCTTGTTTGCAAAGACACAATAAAGTTGCATCTTATAGACTATAGGCAATAAAGCTAACAATAAACTTTATTTAACATATACACTCAAAAAAAAGAATTAGTTAACTACAGCAAGAGCACTTTTAAAAGAGTGGTGAAGACACAGCCACCAATTCTGTAGGATGAATATGGGGTAAGTGAGTAGAGATAACAATTACAGACTGCTTTTCTCAGCAACTTTGGCAGTACCCTCCTCACTACCGTTCAGTCCTCCTATCTAATCCTCATTTTCTTACTTACTGTACAGTAAAGAGGTTGCCAAGTGTTTGGAGTTTTGTCCCATTCTTTTTTTTACTACTATTAAAATCTTTATTTTTTAGAGTACTTTTAAGTTCACAGTAAAATTGAAAGGAAGGTACAGAGATATCCCATATACTCCCACCCTCACACATGCTTCTCCCATTATCAACATCCCCCACCAGAGTGGTACATTTGTTACAATCAATGGACCTACATTGACACATCATTCTTATACAAAGTTTGTAGTTTACATTGGGCCCACTCTTGGTGGTGTAGATTCTATGGGAAAAATGTATAATGGCATGTCATCCACCATTACATTATCATACAGAGTATTTTTGTTACTCTAAAAATCCTCTGTACTCCACTTATTTTTCTATTACTGAAACACCAGGGGATTGATCTAGGTCCTGCTGCTTACCAAACAGAAGGCCAATGACTGAGACAATCATTATTGCCAAGGAAGAAGGCATTAGTCAGTTGCTGCAGCAGAGGAAATGGGAGATGAGTATCAAATCTATCTCCCTGACCAACTAAACAAGGAGTTTATATGGCAGGGAAGAAATGTAACAATGTGTAAGAAAACAGGAACTAGGGAGGGCCAATGAAACAATCATGATGAATGAGGGGTTCAGCATATATCTCATTGTCTGGATGTGATGATCTGGTGAGTCTGAGTCCCGTAATCCTTTTTTAGAGGGTCTGGGAGGTTCTTTCCTGAAGAAGGAACTCAGATAAAACAGATGTAAGTTTCAAGCTTTAAGCCCACAAGGGTCCATTTCTATGTTTAAAAAAAAAAAAAAAAAATGCATCAGGCGCAGTGGCTTATTCCTATAATCCCAGAACTTTGGGAGGCCGAGGTGGGTGGGTCATCTGAGGTCAGGAGTTTGAGACCAGCCTGGCCAACATGGCAAAACCCTGTCTCTACTAAAAATACAAAACTTAGCTGGGCGTGGTGGCAGACACCTGTAATCCCAGCTACTCAGGAGGCTGAGGCCGGAGAATCGCTTGAACCTGGGAGGCAGAGGTTTCAGTGAGCCAAGATTGCACCACTCAACTCTAGCCTGGGAGACAAGAGCAAAACTCTGTCTCAAAAAAAAAAAAAAAGCTATCTACGGGATTATTGGATTGGTTTCATATCCCTCACTTCCCTTAAATGCTGGCAACCACTGATCTTTCCTAATGTCACCATAGTTTTGCTTTTTCCAGGATGTCATATAATTAGAATTACATAATATGCAGCCTTTTCAGATTGGCTTCTTTCACTTAGTAATACGCATTTAAGTTTCCTCCATGTATTTTCAGAACTTTCTAGTTCTTTTTTTAACACTGAATAATACTCCATTGTCTAGATGTACAACATTTATTTATCCATTCACCTACTGGAGAACACCCTGGTTGCTTTCAAGTTTTGGCAATTATAAACAATGCTGCTACAAACATCTGTGTTGACGTTTTATGTAGACATAAGTTTTCAATTCATTTGGGTAAATACCAAGAAGCATGATAGCTGGATTATATCATAAGAGTATGTTTAGTTTTGTAAGACACTGCCAAACTGGCTTCCAAAGTGGCTGTACCATTTTGCAGTACCACCAGCAATGAATGAGCGTTCCTGTTGCTCCACATCCTTGCCAGCATTTTTTGTTATCAGTTTTCTGAATTTTGGCCATCCTAATAGGTTTCAGGTAGTATCTCATGGTTGTTCTAATTTGCATTTCCCTGATGACATATTATGTACAGCATCTTTTCATATGCTTGCTTATTTTCCATCTGTGTATCTTCTTTGGTGAGTTTTCAAAATCTTTGGCCCACTTTTTAATCGTGTTGTTTTTTGTTGAGTTTTTAGAGTTCTTTATATAATTTGGATAACAGTACTTTGTCAGATATGTCTTATGCAAATATTTTTCCCAGTCTGTAGTTTGTCTTTTCATTCTCTTTCACACAGCAGAAATATTTAATTTTGATGAAATCCAGTTTATCAGTTCTTTCTTTAATGGACTGTGCCTTTGTTGTCATATCTAAAAAGTCAATATCAAACCCAAGATCATCTGGATTTCCTCCTATGTTATCTTCCAGCAGTTTTATAGGTTTGCATTTTATATTTACATCTCTGATCCATTTTGAGTTAATTTTTGTAAAGGATATAAGGTCTGTGTTGAGATTCTTTTTTTTTAACGCAGATGTCCATTTGTTTGTTCTAACACCATTTATTAAAAAGACTATATTTTTCTCCAGATGCCAACTGTTTTCATTTAAAATATGTTCACATTATGACTAGAATTTTCAACCGTCATTCTAATTCCATTCAAAAACTGATACACTGTTACAGTCCTCAAAATTAGTAGGCTAAATAACAAACAGGAATAAAGATAAATATTATTTTTAACATAGACAAATCCTGTGTATTCAAACATTTTGCTTCTTTTACTCTCTTCAGTCCCATACTTATGTATATGTGTATAATACTCATGTATGTATCACTTCTCCACCTGTTTTGAAGAACTTTCTACCTTTCTTAGCTCATATTTTCATTCCTTTTCACCATTCCTCTCTTCTATTTTCTACCCCAATGACAAGCATGGAATATAGTTGCCTTGATTGGCCAAGTTTTACAGATAATCAGTACAGAACTTTGCCTTATTTGGCATTATTCAATCTCTCGCTCTAATGAAAAGGACCCCTTAGCTTGAGAACTCTGCCTATCTCTCTCCAGTCAGGATTAAGTAATATTCATTTTTATCATAACTTCACTATTAGATAATTATTCCTCCCATAGGCATATTGTATCTAATAGTAAAGTTATGATAAAAATAATGTGTACTATGTAGAATGCTGATTTTCAAAATTCCTTTGACAAAGTTCTACACCAAAAGATACATTTATATTAATTTCGAGTAAAGGATGGTGAGGACTGATTGTCATGGATAGGGAACTAAATTAGAGACAAGTAACAGGAAGACCAAGGGTTACTTTTTATGCTTGGGATAAATACAGAGTAGAAATTATAAACAGGGTCTGCAAGAATAAATCCTGGAATTAGTCTTATGTTATAAATGAACCCAAAAGAGTGTACACAAAGGAATCTCTATGATTTCAAATGATACTGAGATACTCTGAAACCTATAAGAATAAGAAGCCAAATCAAAACGATTTTAAAGGATGGCACACTCTAAGGTAAAAGTTTTAGTCCCAGAAAAGAACACAGGAGCAAACCCAATATTTCTCTTTATAAAAAAGGACATCACCAGCATTTTCCTCCAGGGATTGTTTGTGCTTCTCATTGCTTTAACTAACAACAATATTTATAACAAGCTGGAAAAAAATATATTTAAATTAGGGTTCAGATCATTAAAAACAAAGAAGGAATAAATGGGCATCAGAGCCACAGATCAACATCTTACACATGCATAACCAAAAAAATCCACTGAGCAAAACAAAACAAGCCATCCTCATAAACACTGACTCACTAACCTAAGAAAACACAAATACTGGTAAGAAGGAAGACTGAAAATATGAATTCTCATTTTGTCCTTCCTCTTGCCTCAAAATAATTTGCATGGAAAGAATCAACAAAAGGCCCTCAATCAAAATAAAGTAGACTAAAAAGATGAGGAGCTTTCAAATGGTTAGTTCTATACCAGAGAACTCAATGAGGAATAATAAAAAAAATTAATAATGAATTTGGACATTTTCATGATTTGTTCGTCTGAGCAAGGGAATGGGAATCATTATAAAAGCATTTTTGCTAAGAGTTCAACTTTCTGCAGCAAGCTTGGTGGCCAAGTTTGGCGACATGGCATTAGTATCATAAAATTGTAGAGTACTTGGAAAGCAGTATATTATATTGGAGATCACTACACTGGTTTGGCAGGTCTGGATACTCTTATTAGGAAACATTTCCATTGCAACAGCAAATACGATATTAAAGAGACCAGATCCAATTTTCAGGATGTTTATGATCAATATATTGTATGACATTTCCTGTGACAGGAACTTGGGAGCCATGTCTCTGGGTGCAATGTGTATCCAGATATGTGAAATAAAGTACATAAACTATTTCTGCAGGCTGAGTGCCTATCTGTATGCACAGCATTGGCTCTGTAGAGGTGTAAAACAGCAGCGTGGAAGGACAAAGACAAAAGCTTACTTGGCCAAATGGTGGTGATAATCACATCAATTCCTCACATTTACTCACTAAATTTCTTAAGGATGGAAAAAAGAAAGGGAGAAGAGGCAATAAGATACTGGGCATGTCATGTAATCAACCTATTTTTTCAGAATATCCTTACATACATATACATACACATATTGTGTGTTTATGTGTGTGTGTGCATCTAGAGAGAGGAAGAGAAGGAGAGAGAAAATGCATGAAATAGACATACCCAACAATTGTACATGAAACATCCATTTTCACATACACATGTCTGTTATGGCCAAGGAGAGACAGTGAGACACACACTATATGTCTGAAGGCCATCACTAAGTATACTAGATGGCACATTGTGAAATAAAGATGACTTTATAAATCTAATTAATAACAAGTGAAAGTCCTAACATTGCTTAATTGATTTATTTGGTAATAGTAATTATAAGAGAAACCTTCGATATTATAATGGTTTATCGTGGAGAAAACTAGTGGTCTAGGCAAATATTTTATGGCTAAGTCCTCAAAAGCACAGGCAACAAAAACAAAAATAAACAAATGGGACTAAATTAAACTAAAACCTTCTGCACAGCAAAGGAAACCATCGACAGAGTGAAGAGCCAACCCATAGAATGGGAAAAAAATACTTGAAAATTATTCATTCAACAAGGACCAATATCCGGAATATTCAAGGAACTCAACTCGATAGCAAATAAATAAATAAATAAAAATAATCCCATTAAAAAGTGAGCAAAGGATCTGAATAGATATTTCATGAAAGTGACATGCAAATGACCACCATCACTAATCATCAAATAAATGCAAATCAAAACTACAATGAGATATGGTCTCACCCCAGCTAGAATAGCTATTATCAAAATGACAAAAAATAAAAAACTAGCAAATGCTGGCAAAGATGCAGAGAAAAGAGAACACTTAAACACTGTTGGTGGGAATGTAAATTAATACAACCATTACGGAAAACGGTATGACAGTTTCTCAAAAAAAATAAAGAGAACTACTATATGACTCAGGAATTCCACTACCGGGAATATACCCAAAGAAAATTAAATCAGTATATGAAAGGGATAGCTGCACCTGCATATTTATTACAGCACTATTTATAATAGCCAAGGTATGAAATCAAACTAAGCATCCAACGACAGATTAACAAAATAATTTGTTGTATATATACACAATAGAATGTTATTTGGCCATTAAAAAAGAATAAGGCCCGGCGCGGTGGCTCACACCTGTAATCCCAGCACTTTGGGAGACTGAGGCGGGTGGATCACGAGGTCAGGAGACCGAGACCATCCTGGCTAACACAGTGAAACCCCGTCTCTATTAAAAATACAAAAAAATTAGCTGGGCATGGTGGCAGGCGCCTGTAGTCCCAGCTACTCAGGAGGCTGAGGCAAGAGAATAGTGTGAACCTGGGAGGCGGAGCTTGCAGTGAGCTAAGATCACTCCACTGCACTCCAGCCTGGGCGACAGAGCAAGACTCCGTCAAAAAAAAAAAAAAAAGAATAAAATTTTGTCATTTGAGGTTATTAGGTCAAGTGAACTAATTCAGCCACACAAAGACACAAATGTCATGGTTCTCATATATGGTAACTAAAAATGTTGATCTCATGGAGATACTGTATAGAATGATAGCTACTAGGGGCTGGGAGGGATATGATGGGGTGCAGGTGAGGGAGCTATGAAAAGTGGTTGGTTAATAGGTATAAACATACAGTTAAATAGAAGGAATATGTTCTAGTGTTCAACAGCACAGTAGGATACTGTAGTTAACAATAATTTATTTGTATATTTCAAAATAACTAGAAGAGTTGAAATGCTCCCAACACAAAGAACTGATGTCTTAGATGATATCCTAAATATCCTAACTTGATCATTATACATTGCATGCATGTATCAAAATATCACATGTACCCCATAAATATATATTATTACGTATCAATAAAAAAAACTTCTGACAAATAGAATAAAGGAAAGAAATAAAAAGTCTATTTGAGGCATCTACAATAATCCAATTAGCCTTCCTAATTTTAGAGATTACCATGTGGGCTCATGTCTAAACAGAGGCTTAGAGTCTTAGCTTCCCAGCACATATACTTCTGCTTAGTAAAGAGATGGAGTCAGTATGTCAAATCTGTGACTTTGAATTCATTTCTATGCCAATAGAATATATTGCCTTAAATAGAGGGTTGAATTATGTTGAGGTAAAAGCAGAATGGAAGGGAAGAAAGTTCAACCTGGATACAATTCTTTCAGTAAGACAAATAAAGGAAAAAATAAGATTGAACCAGAAAATTGTTTCTCATAAGTGGAACAATACTTCTTTGTTTTCCTGAAACTGTCTTCCTGGTACCTTGACAGAATAAACTGGTTCCAATTTCCATGAACTAATGAAATAAATAAGTGTGGCTCCAGGAAACATAAACGAATGAAGCTACTCTATAAAGTGCAAAGTAAAAGGAAACATTTTTATGGGGAAACATGAATATGCTAAATTTTTCACAATTGCATATGTACAGTTGTATCTCTTTAGAAAGACACAAGTTATTATATTTAACTTCTTGTTAATTTTCAGTGTAAAGGAAAGAGTTACAGCTCAAAGGCTCTCCTCTTTAGCAAAAATACAGTAGACCCTGGATGGTATGGCAAGTGATTTGACAATCTGAATGTCTATGCAGCTTTACAGGCAGAGAATCTATCAGAGTCAGTCAAGATGCTTAGACTCATTACTTCAGATTTCAGCTTAATATGCTGAATCAATAAATACATTTTAAGATATCTGTGAGTTTTGGAAATGATATTTTATTGCTCAAAGAGGCAAGTGAATTTTTCACACTTGTTTACTTTGCCCGAATTAGATCAGAGTGTATTAGCATCATAGTTACAAATGTTAGTAAGTGGTACTTATACTGCTTGTACATTTTTACCAGAATTTCCCCAAATAGTTGTGTTTATAGAATTTGTCAGGTTGGCACATGTTGCTTTCCATCCCTCTTCTACTCCTAGCATGCTGAAAAGATCAAAACCAAGTACTGTTTGCACCCAGTTACATTAATTCAGTGTTTGTACTATATATAAAGCTGGCAAACACTTTTCTCATCATGCAATCAAATATCTGACCTTGTCAGTGACAGCCCCAGTGACTAGCATACGGTGGTGTTTTTCCTTCCTACTTCCTCAGTTCTGTGGTCACACCCTGACGGTCAAATTTCTGAACTACAAAATCCATGCCATGGTCAAAAGCAGCCTGAGATAAAGCAGACCCACCTTGTTTAATGCAGAATACTTTGAAGATCCCATGGAAGGTGGAGGAGAAGGTAGAGGAGAGGGTAACATTTGCTTTTTACCACCATCTCTAAGACTTCCAATGATGTTTTATTTTTAGGTAAATATTATATACAATGAAATGCTCAAAATCAGCCCAAGAAAGTTCCCAAGGAACCATTCCAGTCAATCCCCATACTCCCACAGGTAACCATTGTTCTGATTTCTAATACCATGTTAGTTAGTTCTCCCTGTTCATAATCTTCATGTAACTGGGATCATACAGTACTAAATCTTTTGTGTCTGACTTCTTTGCTTCAAAACAATGCTTTTAAGCCTCATCCCTGTAGTTGTATCCATAGTTTGTTCTTTTTGTCTATCCTAGTTGACATTCCCCATGTACTTAGTATTCTGCAGTTGTTGAGTGTAAAGAAAACACCTCGGGAGAAATGAACTAAGAGAAAAGGGGAGAGAAAAGGGATGGAGAGAGAAGGAAGAGAAGAGACTGAAATTCTAACATTAAAGAGGTAGACAGAAGGAGGGAGTTTGCAAGGAGCAGTCAGAGACATCGGAATAATACAAGAATTTTAAAGAAAAATCAGTGTAGTAGTATGCTATTGATAGATCAATAAAGGTAAGGATTGAAAAGTATCTATGTTATTTGAAAATTGAGAAGATACTAGAAATCTTGATGTCAGCAATTTCAATGGTCAGATAAAGGTGAAAGCCAATCACTGATCCATGTAATAGTAAATGAGACAATAAGTTTAGATTACCTTCTCGATAAGCTAGAATATTAAAAAGAGGCAATAGCAAAATGGAAAACAGGTTTTAGAGAGAAGTTTATAATATAAAATAGTGAGTGTACAGTAAAGGGGTGGGACCCTAAGCTCTAAGGTTTATGGAACAAGACCACAAAAGAGCCAGGAGTCTCCACTGGAAAGAAGTAAGGAGAAAGGAATATAACTGATATTTGTTGATTTTTGGCTGGGTTCTGAGCACTCTGCTTTGTACCTAAATGTATTATCTTATGTAATCATCCCCATCATATTGGTAGTATGCTCACTTTTCACATGAGGACACTTACACTATAATAATTCAATGACCATGATCTTCAACTAGTAAGTAGCAGGGCCATGATTCAAATTCTGTCTGCATGATGTCAAAACACATGGTCTACACTGCATTACCCCTTCCTCTAAAACAGAAAAGTATCAAGACAGATGTACGTGAACATGTGATTTTTTAGGAAGGAGGAGTGGTGACATTGGCACTGTGAACCTCTGATAATCACAATATTCTCTGAGAAACCTCCTTAAAGGGGTTAGAGTAGTAGTGGAATGGGGACTCATGAAAGCTGGAATAGTGCCTCTAGTTTTCTGAGTTCAGACCAAAGGACAAAGCAGTTTAGAATGTGGCTAAGAGAAATGGGGAATTTGTATTGACTCTCAACCTCATCATTTCAAAATGTTTTCCCCTAGTATTCAGAAACTCAGATGTGGGGGCTAAAAAGGTGAAATATCATGTACCAAAATACCTCAATAAAATTTGAAAATAAATCACCTGTTGGAGACAGAGAGATAATGCTTGAAGGGAGGTTGCTATAGACAAAGGAAGAGCTGGTGACCCAGGCATGAAATATTATTCGAGCAACATTCAATAAGTAAGTCAGAGGCATGGCTGGTAACGCACAGCTACTGGAGAGTGAAGAGCTAAATGAGGAAGAGAGGGTAATTAGTGTGAGATACTCCCAGTGGTTTCCCTCTTTCTACTAGCAGAAGAAGGAACTTGCATATTGCCAGGAGAGCTGAGTAACTGACCCATTAGAAAGTGGCCTCCTGACGATTTTGACAGGCTGAGGAAAGCAGCTAAGAGGGTGAGACTCCTTCAAGGTTGAGGGATCTTGGGATATACCTAGAGGAAAAATAAATGAGTAAAAGGAAGGGGTAGGGCTCACACCTGTTATCCCAGCACTTTGGGAGGCCAAGGCAGGTGGATCACTTGAGTCCAGGAGTTTGAAACCAGCCTGGCCAACATGGCGAAACCCCATCTCTATTAAAAATAAAAAAATTAGCCAGGTGGCGCACACCTGTAGTCCCAGCTACTTGGGAGGCTGAGGCATGAGAATCACTTGAACCCAAGAGGCAGAGGTTGCAGTGAGCCAAGATCATACCACTGTACTCTAGTCTGGGTTACAGAGTGAGACTCTGTCTCAAATACATACATATATATTGTATGTATATATATTCAGCAGAAATGAACATGATATTTGCTAGTATTTCAAGTAGCATATATGAGCTTTAAGGGAAGGCTCATAGTCTTTCATTCCAGGACTCTCCTGCAGGCAACTTTCCCCAGTGTCTGGTTTGTTTCAATAGTGACTTTCTGTTTATAAATAAAATTCTAAATTGAATGTCAAAAAAAATAAAAATTCAAAAATAATTTTTAAAAAAAGGAAGGGGTAAAAGGAAGAAGAAATGCTGGAAAAAATCAGAGTTGGCAATTCAGGCAAATTGGGAAGGAGAGAATACAAACCATAAGGTCATGAAAAACTGAAGAAATTTATGAGTGTGGTTCTATATCAAAGTTTCTAAACTTTCCTAAGAGCTTTGTTGATTTTCTTAATACCATATTCCTACTCTTTCAGAGTACCTGGCCTCTGGGGATCTTCAGATCCCTAATATTTAAAGGGTATCCCAGTTTTCCCTTCCATGCCCAGTTTCTTTTCTCAAAATTGCTCAAGACAGAAGTCCAAAGGATAAGACAGAACTCAACAGAAACAAAATAGACAATAGGAGCATTGCTGGGAGTAGGGAGTATGGTTAGTCTTTGACAAGACAGAATGAAAGATGTTGACAGGCCTATGAGAAGATATAACTGAATGTGTATCCATATCACACAACAAATTTAAATAGATAAACATGTGCCCCAGGGCCCAGGTCAAATAGAATAAAGAAGAGACCATAATAGCTATATGCAAAAGGGTTGCTAGTAATGGAGTACCTACACAGATCAAGGGAAGATCAATTATGTGGGGAAGATTAAAATATATACTCACCAATCTCTGTAGCTTGAAACTTTGTGCTTAAACACAGCTCTACTTTCACCAGATTACAAACTATATCAAATACTATCACAAGTGCATTAGACTCTATCAAGCTTGGTACTAAAATTGTGCACTCTTTCAAAGTAACAGAGTGGTTATAAAGCAGGAAATCTTGCTTTAAATTGGAAGATTAATAACCAACTTATGTTGCAAGCAAGATATAGGCAGAAAAGGTTCTGTAACCACAATCAATTTGACACTCTCCAATAATGACATATTAGGAAAAAGGGGCCAGATCCTATGCAGATAAATGCAGGTGCACCACACATGCCAAAACCCAACAGGCTGAAAAGTCTTAACTATAGTAATTTAGAGCTATGTTAATATGAAGAGGAAAGTGATTGGACTGGAACAGTGACAGCCCTAAGATTTTTATATACAATGGGCTTAAAATAATCCAGAATATTGAAGTGGAGTGTATATAACAAATACTCTGTACTTAGATATGTTTATATGAGTTGGCTTGTTGGGCAAGGGCTAATAGAATTCAGAAGAGTTAAAGCCCTTTTCCTAGCACCATTTGATACAACCACAAAACTAAAACTAGTATTAGCAGAATACTGTTATCCAATATATGTAATAATTTTTAACTTTTAATCATCAACATTCACTTTCCCTTCTGAATAAAACAAGGTTTCAAGCCTCAAGCCCCAAATACTTGTTGGCTACATCACTATGCTGAGATGGGATGTGGGGGATGCTTACATTATTGAGTATTAAATGGTTCATTGCCTCAATGCTTGAAACTCACATTAAAGCTACAAACAATATGGACCAATCTACACAAGTGGCTAATTATCAAGCCTCCAAGGAAAGAAGTTCCCACTTGGAGCCCCATGATAATGTCTAAGCAACACTATTAGAAGTAATACTTTATTTTGTAATCCCCATGTTTAACAGCAAACACTGTTTTTCTGTGATGTTGTCTGCAACCTATTAACTGCCAATGACACCACCAGGATTAATTTCTCAGTAGCACTGCATTAAGAAACAATTGTATCCAGTGTTTCCCTAACATCTTGTTATTCCATATGGCTCAAGGAAGAGCAACAGTCATATATGAAACTTTACAATATGTGAAATTCAAAGGCCCACATCATCAGTGGTATTTGCCAAGGCCCACGTGAGTTAAAGTTTTTGGGACTAGCACTGAATCAAAGATACTAAACAGCCCTGAAGATTGGTGTAAGCGCCAGCCCCCAAGATGCCTCCAGTGTACTGATCTCCTGGTAGTCACACCAGTGTGTAGTCCCTACCACATTTAATCATGGCTAGCCTAAGTAACCAATAGAATACCTACAGAAGTGCAGGTGTAATACTTCCAAATCCAGGTCATAAAAGATATTAGGGTTTCTGCTTTGGCCTCTTTTAGAACACTAACTCTGTGAGAAGCCAGTGTCCTTGTCATGGAAACACTCAAGCAGTCCTGTGACAAGACCTTGGTGGGAAGGAATTGAGGTATCCCACCAACAAACAAAACATACTTAAAAGCTGTGTGAGTGAACCACCTCAATAGCAGATCCTTGGGCTCCAGTCAAATCTTCAAATGGCAGCAGCCTGGGCTGGCATCTCAACTGCTGCCTCATGAGAGACATCTGAGCTATAAATACCCAGCTAAACATTCCCAAATTCCTGAATCAGAGAAATGGTAAGAAAAGGGGAAAAATGCTTATTATCGTCTTAAGCCATTTTGTTTTATAATAATTTGTGACATAGTAATAGATCACTAGTACAAGTGGGTTCTATCCTTTTCATTTTGACATCCTAGAGTCTGAGTTAGGTAGTCCTCTTCTGTGTTTCACCAATATCCCAGGCTTATGTCTGTTTTGTCATTTATCATCCTTTATTGTAAATGTTTCCTTATCTGCCCCCTCTAGATTAAAGGCAATTTGAAGGTAAGCACTGTGTTTCCTCAGAGCGTTTCAGGGGTACAATAAATGTTTGGTGAAAGTATTTATTATCTACAACATGCTAGTTTTGTGGGGCTGAGTATGTAAAGGTAGTGAACAACACATGGTAGCACATTAGCTATTAAATGTCAAGGAAGACATAAATATTGACAAACCAGTGAGACCAAGTAAAACCAAACACTTCAAGCTGGTCACAAGTTTCAGGAGCAGTCTCACAACAGCAGTAGCCTTTCCAGAGATCAATTACAGATACTAATCCAAGGACAAATTCGGTTCCAATCCAAGGGAAAGTGCCTAGCACTTAAAAAATAGGCTCAAAATAAAGGTTACTTTAATGAACACTTACTGGACAAATGAAGTAAGTTGATCTTAGATGGTTTTGGGGGAACCATGTCAGATTGCAGTCACCGTTGAAGCATAGCATTCTAAAATGAAGAACAATATATAAAATGGTTATTATTCACATGAAATAATAAGCTTATTAAAAACAACTATCACTCAGAAGGGCGGCTGCTTACTGTAGCAGGCATACCAATAATGTCTGTCTATTGAATCACCAGATCCCCAAAACCAAGTATAGCACTGATGCAGAGTAGGTGCAGAGTTAGGTTTTGTAGAAGGACTCAAAGAATCTGAAAATGTTTTCAGTTTCCTTCACTAAGCTTTTTCCATGTGATTGGAATGAAATTATATCCAGGCTTCCAGAACAATCACTAGGTTAATTCCATGAGTAGTGCAGTATCAGACCTGGACCACAGGATTGTCGTTGACACATTCTGATCACAATCCTGTCTGAATATTCATTCTAATGACAACCTAATATTACCACTTCTATAATTATACCTTGGTTTGGGAATCTAAGAGATCTCTGACTTCCAACAGGCAAAAGCAGATTTTACAACTCTCAAAAATGACCCTATTTCCAAAGGGCTACATGCAATCCTCAGACCAGTAAAGAAAGGGTTAGGAATAGCACTTCAGTGTCTGATTCTAGGCATCCAGGCCTGACATGTCTGACACTGTGAAGCCCAGTGCCACCTCAGGGCCTTCCCCGGTCCTTCTCCCAGAATCAGATACGTCTAAAGCAGGATGTCCATGCAGGGAGATATTTTAAATGATAATTGCATTTTATTTAAGTATCTTTTAATCCTTCATTGGGGATAAAAGCTGAAAAATCACCATATGCTCATCATTGTTTTAAGCCATTTTGAACAATCAAAGATTCTTTTCGGCTTTGATGCCAGGCCACTGAGGAGCCTCATTCATTTCTCTCAGCAGCACCTAGTCTCTACAAAAACGAATGTCTTGCCATCATTCAGAGCTGCTACAATGGTTAAGAATCATAAAAACTGAACATGCTCACTTAATCCCCAAATCCATTATAATTTTATTGTGCCAAATTCTAGTTCTATGTAATGCTCTCAAAATTTCCCCTGAGGATTGTATAAAATAAGAGTCAAGTCTGATACTCTGTCTCAAACACAGGAACTTTCATCTAAGGATTTCAAAGCATTTTATAACTGAGGTTAAGTGAGTTACTGAAGACCACCCAACAAATCGGCAGATTAGGCCCAAATTACCTAACTCTAAATTCTACCATTTTTTTAAAGCATAATACTCTGAGATTTGGTATGTCAGTGCTAGAGGAACTGTGTGCTGTACTCATAGGTCAGATATTTGTTCTTATCCATTCTTATTAAAAGAATGACCACATACAATCTAACCTCTCCACCAGAAGTAAACAAATACAAACATTTTTTTCTTTTAGGAAAAAAAGGCAACAGGATTAGTCTAAACCTACTGCATAGCAAATACCATCTCAAAATTGACAGGAACATGTTAAAGTAGAAAAATAAATTCTTTACTTGAAACCAGATCTAAGTAGACTTGTTTCCTTTCATACTGAGAGAGTTGCTATATTTGAGTTCATTGATACTCATAAGCAGGGCTGTCTGGTGCTCTGTTTGATATACAGCTAGCTTGATAGCTGCCTTGACATAAAGCTAAACGATTTAATTTTAAATTGCTATCAATCAAACCTGGAGCAAAGTATTAGACATATGAAATTTCACTAATTACATATAATTTTCTCCAAAATAATAACTTTTAGCATGAATTATATTTCCTCTTTGAAAATGCAAAGTTGTCACTAATCCAGATGGGTAACTCTTCCAGATTTTAGAATGCAGTTTTTAAAACTTATTTTCTCCAATTCTATGAAGAAAGTCATTGGTAGCTTGATGGGGATGGCATTGAATCTATAAATTACCTTGGCCAATATGGCCATTTTCATGATATTGATTCTTCCAACCCATGAGCATGGAATGTTCTTCCATTTGTTTGTATCCTCTTTTATTTCATTGAGCAGTGGTTTGTAGTTCTCCTTGAAGAGGTCTTTCACGTCCCTTGTAAGTTGGATTCCTAGGTATTTGATTATCTTTGAAGCAATTGTGAATGGGAGTTCACTCATGATTTGGCTCTCTGTTTGTCTGTTATTGGTGTACAAGAATGCTTGTGATTTTTGTACATTGATTTTGTATCCTGAGACTTTGCTGAAGTTGCTAATCAGCTTGAGATTTTGGGCTGAGACAATGGGGTTTTCTAGATATACAATCATATCATCTGCAAACAGGGACAATTGGACTTCCTCTTTTCCTAATTGAATACCCTTTATTTCCTTCTCCTGCCTGATTGCTCTGGCCAGAACTTCCAACACTATGTTGAATAGGAGTGGTAAGAGAGGGCATCCCTGTCTTGTGCCAGTTTTCAAAGGGAATGCTTCCAGTTTTTGCCCATTCAGTATGATATTGGCTGTGGGTTTGTCATAGATAGCTCTTATTATTTTGAGATACGTCCCATCGATACCTAATTTATTGAGAGTTTTTAGCATGAAGGTTGTTGAATTTTGTCAAAGGCCTTTCCTGCATCTATTGAGATAATCATGTGGTTTTTGTCTTTGGTTCTGTTTATATGCTGGATTACATTTATTGATTTGCGTATGTTGAACCAGCCTTGCATCTCAGGGATGAAGCCCACTTGATCATGGTGGATAAGCTTTTTGATGTGCTGCTGGATTCAGTTTGCCAGTATTTTATTGAGGATTTTTGCATCAATGTTCATCAATGATATTGGTCTGAAATTCTCTTTTTTGGTTGTGTCTCTGCCAGGTTTTGGTATCAGGATGATGCTGGCCTCATAAAATGTGTTAGGGAGGATTCCCTCTTTTTCTATTGATTGAAATAGTTTCAGAAGCAATGGTACCAGTTCCTCCTTGTACCTCTGGTAGAATTCGGCTGTGAATCCATCAGGTCCTGGACTCTTTTTGGTTGATAAGCTATTGATTATTGCCACAGTTTCAGGGCCTGTTATTGGTCTATTCAGAGATTCAACTTCTTCCTGATTTAGTCTTGGGAGGGTGTATTTGTCGAGGAATTTATCCATTTCTTCTAGATTTTCTAGTTTATTTGTGTAGAGGTGTTTGTAGTATTCTCTGATGGTAGATTGTATTTCTGTGGGATCGGTGGTGATATCCCCTTTATCATTTTTTATTGCGTCTATTTGATTCTTCTCTCTTTTCTTCTTTATTAGTCTTGCTAGTGGTCTATCAATTTTGTTGATCTTTTCAAAAAACCAGCTCCTGGATTCATTAATTTTTTGAAGAGTTTTTTGTGTCTCTATTTCCTTCAGTTCTGCTCTGATTTTAGTTATTTCTTGCCTTCTGCTAGCTTTTGAATGTGTTTGCTCTTGCTTTTCTAGTTCTTTTAAGTGTGATGTTAGGGTGTCAATTTTGGATCTTTCTTGCTTTCTCTTGTGGGCATTTAGTGCTATAAATTTCCCTCTACACACTGCTTTGAATGTGTCCCAGAGATTCTGGCATGTTGTGTCTTTGTTCTCGTTGAAGTTCATATGGAACCAAAAAAGAGCCCGCATCGCCAAGTCAATCCTAAGCCAAAAGAACAAAGATGGAGGCATCAGGCTACCCGACTTCAAACTATACAAGGCTACAGTAACCAAAACAACATGGTACTGGTACCACAACAGAGACATAGATCAATGGAACAGAACAGAGCCCTCAGAAATAATGCTGCATATCTACAACTATCTGATCTTTGACAAACCTGACAAAAACAAGCAATGGGAAAAGGATTCCCTATTTAATAAATGGTGCTGGGAAAACTGGCTAGCCATATGTAGAAAGCTGAAACTGGATCCCTTCCTTACACCTTATACAAAAATTAATTCAAGATGGATTAAAGACTCACAGGTTAGACCTAAAACCATAAAAACCCTAGAAGAAAACCTAAGCAATACCATTCAGGACATAGGCATGGGCAAGGACTTCATGTCTAAAACACCAAAAGCAATGGCAATAAAAGCCAAAATTGACAAATGGGATCTAATTAAACTAAAGAGCTTCTGCACAGCAAAAGAAACTACCATCAGAGTCAACAGGCAAACTACAAAATGGGAGAAAATTTTCACAACCTACTCATCTGACAAAGGGCTAATATCCAGAATCTACAATGAACTCAAACAAATTTACAAGAAAAAAACAAACAGCCCCATCAAAAAGGGGGCGAAAGACATGAACAGACACTTCTCAAAAGAAGACATTTATGCAGCCAAAAAACACATGAAAAAATGCTCATCATCACTGGCTATCAGAGAAATGCAAATCAAAACCACAATGAGATACCATCTCACACCAGTTAGAATGGTGATCATTAAAAAGTCAGGAAACAAGAGGTGCTGGACAGGATGTGGAGAAATAGGAATACTTTTACACTGTTGGTGGGACTGTAAACTAGTTCAACCATTGTGGAAGTCAGTGTGGTGATTTCTCAGGGATCTAGAACTAGAAATACCATTTGACCCAGCCATCCCATTACTGGGTATATACCCAAAGGACTATAAATCATGCTGCTATAAAGACATGTGCACCCGTATGTTTATTGCGGCACTATTCACAATAGCAAAGACTTGGAACCAACCCAAA